>NW_028289459.1:0-52435 GCF_059628265.1 Tinamus guttatus
GAAGAAGAAGAAGAAGAAGAACCCCCACTTGAGTAGCAGCCCTCTCACCCATAATTGCGCCCGCCGCACGAGGAGGCGGGAATAATCTCCCGTAGCAGCCAATGAGAAGGCGGGAGGTTGCGGCAGCTGCGCCAACCTGTGCACAGGTTGGCGGGCCTGGCGTTGTAGCGCGTTTCTAAGGGCGAGTGCGCGCGCGCGCGATGTGGTGCGTAGCAGCAGCGTGTAGGGGGAATTGGTCACGCTTGCGCATGGCAGTATGAGTCTGTCCCTGAGGTGGGTACGGGCTGCACGGTCTGTGGGCGAGAGGGGGCGGTTGTGGCCCAGGGCCGCCCCCTGGCTGTGCTGGTGAGGGTTGGTTGGTTGTAGAGAGGACTGTGGTGCGCAGCTGGTGCTGATTAGGCCTGTAGGGGTCTTCTACCACTGTTATTTGTTTGACAAATTCAGCTGGTCGTTAAAAGAATAGTATGCACCTTCAGAAAGCCTGTTAATAAGTTTCAAGTTATTTTTTTTTCTCCTGATGAGGGGAAAAAACATCAGAAGCAAGATTATAGCAACTACTTTTGAGTCTTTGGGTTTTGTTTTCTTTGCTTTTCATTAAGGTTCAATGACTTTTGTAAAAATAACCTGTGGCTTAGATTTTGCACCTTGTAAATCCTTCTTCTCAGCTTATTTGGTACATTTATGTGATATAGGTGGTCCTTAATTAAAGGATATATTAACTTTACATTTTGTGTAGTAACAATGTTTGTAGTAAAAGCAGTACTGAGCTACTTAAACTTAAGCACTGCCAAAAAGTCTTAAAAATGCTTTATGCTAGGTATTAAGTAAGCACTTGACAGATCCCTCTTTCTAAAGAGTTCAGCGATAATCTGCTTTCCAGCTTCTAAATAGAGAGCTTCATCATCATGGCTCACAAAACATGGATTTGAGCAGATCTCCCACTTGTAGTTGTGTAGCTAACAGAGAGAGATTTTAGTCCTGTGAAAACTATAGTAATCCAAAGCCTATGTGAAATTAAACTGTCTTGACTGGTCTTTTAAGGGCTTCTCACCCTTTGAGGATTTTGGGCTGTGAGGTGGGTTCAGTTTGTGCAACTTAGATTTTCTGTGTATGTATTTGGAATTTTCACTAGTTTGGCTAAAGTTGCAGTTGAAAGCTGAGTTGTAACTGTATGTTGAACCTTTGGGTTTGTTTAAAATTAGCTAACACTTTTCTTAAACAAAGATGAAGAAAAGGCAGCTAATTAAAGGAGATGAGACAAATATCCTTCTTGCACAAGCAGTTTTCTATCCACTCTTCAGTAATTCTTGTGCATTTTATAGTAAATGACATCATGTGCATTTCATTTCTGCTGCAAATGAACAAATGTGTGTTGAAATATTTCTTCCTGGCAGCATATAGAATCATACAGCAGTCCAGGTTGGAATGGACTTCTGGAAGTCACCTTGTCCAGCTTGATCCTCAGAGCAGGTCAGACCTGAAACTAAGTGAGTTTGTCATGGCCCTTTTTCAACCGAGTTCTGAAAAATTTAAGGGTGGAGATTTTAAACTCTCCCAGGGCAGCTGTTCCTGTACATAACCATTCTCACTGGGAAAAATGTTTTTCCCTAGTTCCAATTTCATTTTCCCCTGTTGCAACTTGTAACTGTTGTTTCTTGTCCTTCTGCAGTGCATCTTTGAGAGCCTGGCTCTGTCCTGTGTAAAATAACCTCCAGAGTAATGGAAGAAATAGTAATGGAAGAAATAGAAAGCCTGCTCTGGAATGGGTGTCTTCCAAGCAATTACATGGATGCACATCAGTTAATCTTTCTGACGTGAATAAAGCACAGTTACAGCCACAACAAAATTTATACCTTGCTCATTCCAAAGTATCCTTGATCTGTCCCATCCTTTCAGCAAGCATTCTTGTGAATTAAAAATTCAATGGGATTATGCAGGAATTGGTGTGTTCCCCCCCCCCCATCCTCTGTAATGCATGTATTTCTAACAAGTAATACCTTATTACATATTTCATAACAGTGTCTGTTAATCTTATGTGCATGCTAATTCCATTTTATTTACATATGAGCAATGTACACTTTCTTCAACTGTCATGCTCAGTATGTGTGCCATATACCTTCTACCTCTATTATCTGAAAACTTTATTTCTAGACTAGCCAAGGAAGAGGGCTGTATTTGAGCAAGCAGTTTATGCTGATTTTTGTGCTTGATCTTGTCCATTTTGTATATGCCACAGAGCGAAAAAGGCATTAGATTAATTTGTTAATTAGGTTAACTAGATTAATTTAGATTTAAAGCATCTCTAATAATCCATGCAAGGTGTTTATCTAAAAACTGTTTCTGATAACAAAGCCCAAGACTGGTGGTAACTAACATCTGCTTCAGCAGCCAGACAACCCAATGAAATGTCCAGTTAAGCCTCTAGCTGCATCTTTCTGAAAATTTCCTTCTACAACTAGGAATACAGTGTCATTTCATCTGCTATTCCAAGTTGTAATCTCAAGTATTTGTTAGGCTTTTTTTTTCTATTTTTTTAATAACTTATTAATCAAAACACTTTTGCTAACTTTATTTGGTGGGAAGAGAGGGGATGTCATCTGGTCTTCACAAAACTATTGTGTATTTCAAGTGTTGTTTTCTACTGGGAGAAATTGGGAAAAGAATGAATGAGATGGGTAGAATGATCTGTGGTATTGTGGTGAGTTTTTTATTGATGGAAAAGTATGTAGAGCTTTACCTTCCCAGATCAGTTACATTGAGCTTCCTTCTTTTCATACAGGAATGAGCTTTCATTAGACAAAACTAAAAGGAATAAAAGAGAATTGACAGAAGAACAGAAGCAGGAAATTAAAGATGCTTTCGGGCTGTTTGATACAAAGATAGAACAATAAATTGTCATGAATTAAAGGTAAAAGGAAGTACTTAATCTAACCTTCTGGCTTCATGGTTAGGGTTTATCAAGTAATTCAAGAATTACTTGAAAGATGAAATGGGGATTTCTTACTTTACCTTTTGTTATAGATATGTCTGTCTTAAGTGTACAGAGATTGTCTTTTAATTTCAGAGTTCAGGTACTTTGTCTGTTGAAAGCTACAGTGTGTGGAAGCTACAGGTACTATTTGGATATGTAGACTGTTAATGTACTTTGTCCAATTGCAGTATGCTTTGCATTCCCACCAGTTTGGATTATTTGCAAAGATGTTTTCTCAGATGCTGGATTAGATACTTGGCCCTGAAACAGGCAATGCTGTGGGAGAACAGAGGTGTATAAAATTACAACATACTTTGTTGTGTTGTTACCACATGGCATCAATTAGTATGGGTATATCCAGGAGGCTTGTGGTTTTCTATTCATCATTTAGCCTATATTCATATGCTCGCAAACAAACTAGTGCGTGCAGAGGTTTCCCATTTCAACCGGGGTAGTAAAGAGAGAAAGCTAATGATTTACTCCTAACCTGATACCAGCCCATTTTTTTAATTTTGTATCAGTGGAGAAATAAAGTTAATGTGCAAAATGACTAGTAAACCCATGAACAAGTATGCCCTCAGTATGAAAACAATCTTCGACCTATTCTTCTTTAATATTCAATGTTATGATATTGAAAAAAAGACAAAGTTTCCTGTTAGAATGACTGTTGAAATGCCTAAATTTTTTTTGAAAATGTTTTTACAATAAAACAACATAATTTTGAATTTTCAGATTTTTTTAATTTGAGGCTGTACTTGCCAATATTGCTTTAGATGATTTTTATATTCAAAACTTTTTTCCTGCTATGTGGCAGACAGTACAGCTTGAGATGGAACAGTGCTCTGGAACCAGTGCATACTGATCCTCCCTTCGCTGTTCCCATGCAAAACACTTCAGAGAGTAGTTGGAGAGGGCACGGAACCAGCTTATTACTGGCATCTGCAAGGCCACGAATCCATAGCTGATTGGATAATCTTGCACGTAATTAGTTAGACTATGGGCTTATTTACAACCACATTTGCGTGCTTCTTGCAAATAAGGTATTGTATCCGGGACAGCACGATATATAAATTGTATCTGATGCTCAGTAAAGGTCTTTTGGCCTTTGGTATGATAATCCGGAGTCCATGCACATATGCTGCACTGTGTGTGTGGTTTTTTTTTTGTTTTTTTTTTTAATTATTATTATTATTATTAATGGTGCTATTTCACTGATATGCATGTTTTTTAAATTGGGTAATAAGATGCTTAAAAAAGAAAAATATCTGTTCCTTTTTAATATTCACATATTGTTGTACTTCTGTTTTATTCCAAAAGGTGGCAATGAGAGCCTTGGGTTTTGATGTGAAAAAAGCTGATGTACTGAAAATACTTAAAGATTATGATTGAGAAGCAACAGGAGAAATCACCTTTGATTTTAATGAAGTTGGTATGTGTTTGATTGTATATTTTGAGGAAGAAGTGGGTAGAGAAGCAATACTTTGCATGCTTTTTCAATTCTGTAGTACTATTTAGACATTTAAAAATTCATTCCATGCTTTTCTTAATAGAAATGAATAGAGTAGTAAGTTTTTTTTTGTTTATTTTTTTTTTGCATGCTGAATATGCAGTTGATATGTGAAGCTGAATCGTAGGATCAGTATGAAAGGAGCCAGAGTATACGCAGTCCTAATCTGTTTCAAATTTCTGTAAATGAAAAAAGCTTTAATTTACAGATGTAGATATTTTTGTGCTGTTTTTGAATATTATAGGATTCTCCTTCTTATGGAAAAAGTAGTTGGAATTGAATTTCATGAGAAGGAGGTTACACAGAGGCAAACTGTAAACACTGTGTATATATAAAAGATAAGAGAAACTGAAATGGGTATTGAAATCACAGATTTTCTACTTTTGATAAAATCAACAAATGCTTTTACAAACAACAAATTTTATTAACAATGGAATTTAATTAGGCTGCTTTTATCTAAAATTTTTGTATCTTGCAGATTTTTACTTTTTTCAGTATGTAGTGATTGCAGGATTTGTAAATATTCAGGATTAAATTTCTCTATTTTGTTACAAATAACTTTTGTGAACAATTTATTAATTACAAAAATATAAGCTTTGATTCTTTTCATGGACATTGTGGGTTTATTTCTCTATTTTACCATTTCATGCCATGTATTTAAGGTATTAGATGTCTATAAAATTTCAGAGAAGTCAGTGCTGGTCAGATATAGTTGTTCTTCATAGCCAAGAGCAATCTAGTTCATGTCACAAATCAATTACTGTTTGAAACATGCGGCAAGTTTTAAAGTTTAACACATAAGGATTGGAGAAAGTACTTTGGTAATGACAGAAAACAAGGTGTCTTAAATGTGTTTCCAGCTAGGGCAAATTATGGGTCAGAAGAAGAATGCAAGTGAACACTGTCATTGCAGCTAATTTAAAGCAGCAAAGCCAAAAGAGCTTGGCAGTTCATCTAGATGTGATAAATTATTTTCATGTAGGTACTATCTTTGGCCTATGACAGACTGGAGATGTTAGGTCTGGGGAGTCTGGGGGAATAAAACTTGTCTTGGCTATTTACTATCAGAAGTGTTTTCTTCTCTCTTATAAATCCTTGTAGTTAATTGTGTCATTATTCATTTGTCCTTTTTCTGGCCTAGCTATCGGGATAGGTAGTCAATAAGTGCTGTGCAGAACTAGGAAAATTCATACAGGAAGCACCACTATGAGAAGGTAATGTAATTGAATCTGTCCCAAAACTTGTCAGATCTCTGTGCATCTATGACATGATATGCAATTAAATACAGAAGGATCAGAGAGTTAAAGAAGATAAGTTTCAGAAAAAAGTAATTTTGAAGAGCTGGTTAAATATTCTGAAATGGTTCTTGAGCCATCAGTTTTCCATGGTTTAATTTATGAAAAGGTCAAACTATTGTTAATGCTGTCCACTAATTTTCTTATCTGTACAAATACTACTTATGGTTTTAAATAGAGGAATGGTCCTTGTGAAATATATGAAGATACAGAAGTATTTTTGTCTTGTTTTGTAGAATCACATCACATAATATTTAGAGACCAAGTATGTTGCTGTTCGCTGTCTCCGGCCACGCGGTCTCCGGACTCAGCTCTCGGCAATGTAATGTGTTCACCCGGAGGTCGGGCTCTCCGGGACCATCCTACCCCGCTAGGGGACAAACCACGTAACACCAATATGGTGGGAGTGCCGTTTATTGCTTGCTGCTCACTACAGTTATACTCCTTTTGAATGCGGAAGCTTGCTCTGCCACCAATTAGCAACAATGTTACCTTATATGGCTATGTACTGATTCTTCAGAGTAAGACAGCTGACTCGCCTTAATCTCTGCTGACCCTTTGCTTTCCGTAACATCGCGAGATCTTCCGAACGCCAGGCCCTAAGCCTAAGTTTGGCCAAGTCAGCTTATGTCAAGCACGAAGCCATATTGCTATATCTATATATCCATCCACACAAGTATTTTATTGCTCTTCAGATAATGTTCCAGTTATCTTTTTGCCCTAATAAGTAAAATTTTTAAATGATGTGTGGTGTCATTAATAGTTGTTTTAAATGAAAATATTTAATTTTCATCTAAATCTGAAGGATTTATTTGTGGAGGCTCCTTCAAAGACAATAGTACCTTGTTAGCAGATAGTTAACCACAAAGATGTCAGTCTTCTCAGCAGATGGGGGACAGAGCCGAAAAAGGAGGAGGACTGCAGAACACCTCCCCCTGCCCCGTGTGAGGAATGTCTTGTCAGAAGAAAAGAAACAAAGCCAGGACAACTGCGCAGGTGGCAAGATGCTGATTGTTTGTAAGCTTTGCAACACTTGTGTTAAGAAAGTATAAAAAGAGGTTGGTTTGAAAATAAAGTCGTCTCACTCTGCACCCCAGACTGAGTCCATTTCTTCACAAGGTGCAACAAATGGCGCCCAAGGTGGGGCTCAAAGACTAGCTGTCTCTCCGGTTGCACCGCCCAGCTGAACTCCCGAGAATCACGCTGAAAGGAAGCGTAAGGATCAAGCTGAAAGGAAGCTTACTTTGTGTGCACACTAAAAGCCTCTTGAAAGGAAAGAGGGAAGCGGCTGGGAACTATGGGTTCATACCTAATGAAGGAACAGAAGGACGATTTAGAAGCTTCTCCTAAAATCTTGAAACAGCAAAGAAAAAATTTAGGTGAAGAAGAGCTGCAAAAGGTTCTTGCATGGACTTCTAAAGACGATCCTTCGGTGAATAATAAGAATTTTTTAATCTGGAAAGGTGGGACGAAATTGGGGTCCGACTGTGGGATAGTGCCACGCGTGGTGATTAAGGCTGCTGCTAACCTGTTGCCACAATGGTGAGTTGTATTTGAAACGTTGAAATCTCATAGTGGGTTGCAGTCGAACATAAATGACAGGGTCGGGGCCCCTGCCATCCCCTCTGTGCCTCCATTACCTCAATCATGTCCTGATGAGAATCAGAAAAGAAAACGTGCCCCAAAAGCCTTTGCGGTACTGCCACCTGATGACCAGGACAATGATCCTTTTGACCCAGGTCCTATTGATCCTGGAAAGGAGCCAGACCTATACCCCTCGGATTCTCACGATAAATGGGCCTCAGTAAAACAAGGAGCAAACCAGGCAGGGGATGTGGGCATGCTGAAAGCCTTTCCCGTTATCTGTGCACCAGACCAGAATCCACGTTCGGAAGGTTTGTCATATAATCTTATTAAGGACGTGCGACGCACGGTGACAGATCGTGGCCTTGGCACACCATATACCACCCACCTTATACAATCTCTTTGTGATTCTTCGGTTTTTACTCCCCATGATTTTAAAACTGTTTTGCCTGATTATGACTGATATTCAGTATACAATGTGGGAGTCGAAAATGAGAGAGCTTGCTCGAGCACAGGGGGAGGAAAACAGCGATCACAGTGCTACAACAGCACAAGCAGGAATTCCCCCTGAGGGCCTGCAGTGAGTTAAGGCACTTGCTCTCCTTGCCCTTAAGGCCATCCCGGAGGCCGGTAAACAAAGACAGCCTTTTGTTAGCATAAGACAAGATGCGAATGAGCCATATATGAAGTTTTTGGATCGGCTTAATGAGGCTCTGGAGAAACAAATTGATAATGAACAAGCACGAAGCTGCATTTTTAAGCAACTAGCAGTTGAGAATGCTAACCCCGATTGCCAGAGAGTTTTGCGGCCACTAAAGGATCCTACTATTGATGGCATGCTAAAAGCATGTATTAATGTCGGTAACAAACAGTATGAATATTCACTGATGGCCAAAACATTTGCAACAATGTCTATGAAAAAGCCATGTTTTGCTTGTGGCCAATTTGGGTATATTCATAAATACTGTCCAAAAACTCAAGCAAACAAAGGAGGAGCGCCTGGAATATATCCGCGCTGTCACAAAGGACAATGCTATGCTAATCAGTGTTGATCAAAATTTGATAAGGAAGGTCGACCGCTGGCCCCTTCGGGAAACTTCAAGCAGAGCGCGGCAAGGGGTCGTGCCATGAGAGCAAATCACCCCTCGGAGTGGCCCCCTCCCCAGAAAGTAGCTGTCACCTGTGCGCCCGCACAAGGGGCAGCGCCGGGGTGGGCTTGGTCACCACAATAGAGGGTGGTGAGCCATGGGGACCAGTTCATAGAATCATAGAATGCTTAAGGTTGGAAGGGACCTCTAGAGGTCATCTAGTCCAACCCCCCTGCACACGTAGGGTCACCTAGAGCACGTGGCACAGGACTGCATCCAAGCGGGTTTTGAAGATCTCCAGAGAAGGAGACTCCACAACATCTCTGGGCAGCCTGTTCCAGCGCTCTGTCACCCTCACTGTTAAAAATTTTTCCTTAAGTTCATGCGGAACTTTGGTGCTTCACTTTGTGGCCATTACCTCTAGTTCTGTCGGTGGCCACCACTGAAAAGAGGCCAGCACCATCCTCCTCACTGCCTCCCTTGAGGTACTTATAGACACTGATTAGATCCCCTCTCAGCCTTCTCTTCTCCAGGCTGAACAGGCCCAGCTCCCTCAGCCTCTCCTCATAGGGCAGATGTTCCAGGCCCCTGATCATCCTTGTAGCCCTGCACTGGACTCTCTCCAGCAGCTCTGCATCTCTCTTGTACTGTGGAGCCCAGAACTGGACACAATACTCCAGATGTGGCCTCACCAGGGCTGAGTAGAGGGGCAGGATCACCTCCCTCGACCTCCTGGAGACGCTCTTCTTGATGCACCCCAGGATCCCATTGGCCTTCTTGGCCACAAGGGCACACTGCTGCCTCATGGTCCACTTGTCATCCACCATGACGCCCAGGTCTTTCTCTGCAGAGCTGCTCTCCAGAAGGTCAGTCCCCAGCCTGTACTGGTGTCTGGGGTTATTCCTCCCCAGGTGCAGGACCTTGCACTTGGCCTTGTTGAATTGCATGAGGTTTTTCACCGCCCAGTTGTCCAGTCTGTCCAGGTCCCTCTGGATGGCAGCGCAGACCTCTGGGGTATCAGCTACTCCTCCCAGTTTGGTATCATCAGCAAACTTGCTGAGGGAGCACTCTGTGCCTTCAAAGAGGCCATTATACCACAGCTGGAACAGATTCTGTTCCTGTGTCCCACGGTAATATTTTTCTTTTAGATTTCTGCGCACCATGGCTAATGACTCCTGACTGGTTTGCATAAAAGCAGCACATTTCTCCAAGAGCTACACATAGGCCTACTTGCTTCATAAAGAGAAGGTCTAGTCCCCTTCTATTTTGGAGGACTATTTCAGCTAAAGAGTCCACTTGATTTTCCAATCTTCCCACTGTCTCTTCCATATATCCCATATCTTGGAATACATGTGAGCTTAAGTCCTGCAATCCCTGTTTTTGAGCGATTAACGCAGAAGGCCCGACCGCAGCGGAACCAGCTATTCCTGCCCCAACCAGTAATGGATTTAAGATAGAGGCAGCTCTTTTCTCTCTCCCATGATGGTGTTCAATGTAGCTCAGGTGGGCTCTTCCGTTATCCCCGTCATACAAATACACTTGGGGTAGAATATATACTAATACACAGAAATCAGGCCCTGTGCCCGAGGATTCAAGTTGCTGGGTATTTACACAGTCAGTCAGCCCGCTCATATAGGCCCACCACGCCCCTGTCAGGGCCTCATAATACCTGGTTCTTGTAACATTAACTCTTAATGTTCGGTTACAATTTTTCTGGTACAAGGCAGATATCACTCGCCCTGCAGCAACCAAGCATAGTCCTGCTCCCTGCACATCCCCAAGGGTCAATCTGGGGTGATCCCATGTACACTTGTCTGAGTGCTTCCTGGGAGTAGGTGCTCCTTCAGTAGCTACGCCTATATAGTAAGGGGGTCTCGGATCTAGGCATAGCCAGCAATCTTTCTCAAAAGTAAGGGAATGCCTCTGTATTGTTATGGAGACCCCTGGGTCAGGCCCGTGGACATACAGCCATAGTCCCCACGTCCTGCCCGTATCCCAGGTTGTTCCATATCGGCCCCAATACTGGGGTTTAAAAAGGATTGGTTTGCAGGTTCCGGATATACTGCATTTACCCTTCGGACCACACTCTATTCTTATGAAAGGGTCATGACGCCCCCAGGAGGATTCTGTTTCACAACCCCATTGGGCACAGTGAAACTGGCCATCCCCTTGACACCCAGGATTTCCTATAGCAGGACATACGTAGTATTGTACCTCATGCAGTAATTCCTCCCCCACAAGGGGGACCACATCCCTGAGCCACTGCTGCCCATGACCCCCTGTTTGGTACCCTGTTCCTCCTGTTGCCGAGGCTTGTCGTATGGGTATCCCTATTTTGCATAAATCAATTGTTATTTCAGGGGCGTCACTAGTGCTTATTGACTAGATTGTGCTTCCCATTATAGTATCCCTAATTTCCCATTTCCAGTTAATGGGGCGATAAGGACTGTGCTCATATCTTAACCCCAAAGTTTGCATACACGCTGTTAAAATTAACCAGGCTCCCCATATCTGTCTACTCATTTTCTCCATATTGTGACCCTTAGTGGGTTACTAAGGTCCTTGGAAATAGTCCACTGAGCTGAATCTGGATTTGGTTGAGGAGGAGTTGGTTTCACATGGGAGCGATGAATCCACGCAGGTTTTCCAGTGACCTTTACCGCTGTTGGAGTGTGAAGTATCACTTGGTGTGGCCCTGTCCACCAAGGTTCCAATGATGCTGTTTGGAACCTTTTGATGTACACCAAGTCCCCCAGTTGGTATGAGTGAGCTGGCTCTTGTATAGGCTTCTGGCTCTCGTAGTGGTCTCGCAAGCCTCGGTGTATCTGCTCTCGTACCTTTTGTAATGCCTGGAGGAACACTGGAGAGCTGTTAGTAATGCTCATGGTTTGGGGGAACAAAAGCGGGGGTCTCCCACAGAGTATTTCATAGGGGGATAGTCCTATCTTACATGGGGTGCACTGTGCTCGTAAAAGCACCATTGGGAGTAAATCAACCCAGTTAGCCCCTGTTTCAATATTTCATTTAGTAAGTGTCGAGGGTCACTCGAATGTTGAGGCTCACTCCACAAATCAGAGTGAGCAGCACTTTAATATGAAGGTGGTTTAACTTGTGGCGAGTGCCGAAGCCTTCTCCACAAGCCGGAGTGAACAACACCTCTATGAGAAGTGAAGTCAACTCCACTCTGCTGTTGTCTGCAGCAGAGCTTTATACCAGTGCAGGTGGGCATGCGCTGAGGAGTGGCATTCTCATTGGCCAGCTACAGATTCCCAGCTGGTTAGTGCTCCTCCAGGTGCTTGGTTGCTAGGCGTCGGTTCAGTTCCCCACAAACTCCAGTTTCTTATATATTCTTACTAAGGCCCCAACATCTCCCCCTCTTTTTTCCAAAAAGGAAAAATTAGCAATAAACATTGCAACATTTACAAAGTAACATAGCTGTAAGTCTCAGCATTTCCCCTCTTTTTACAAAAACAAAAATTGGCAATATCATGCACCAAAATATCACGAACAAAAACAAAGTAACATAGTTGCAAACACAAATATAACCATTCTGGTTACGCATAAGTGTAACAATTTCTATAATTCATGGTCCATTAATTGTTTCTGTCCTTTCGCAACCACGGTCGTACCCACTTGGCTGGTACCCAGGTCGCTCCGTCTCCTCCAAGTACGCACGCATATCCTCGTCCCCATGTAACTAACTCAACTGGACCTTCCCAGATCTGTTTCTGTGGACAAAAGACTTCCACCTGTACCTTCTTTCCCAAAAGGTCAGCTGAATTTTTTGAAAAATGAGTGAAAATAGGTACGTTGTCATCATTTCTAGGGTTGAGCCAATTCAAAACGTAGCATGCTTTACTTGGGTCCCTATGAGTTAACATCTCCCCCTCTTTTTTCAAAACAGACAGTAATTGTTTTAAATTTCGATGGTGTCGCTCGATGATGGCCTGACCACCCGAATTATACGGGATACCCATCTGATGGGTTATTCCCCATTGCTGGAAAAGGTTTTTACAGATGTTGCTCTTATACACCGGTGCATTATCTGTTTTTATGATGTCCGGTTTTCCTAAGACAGCAATTACCTGAGCCCAGTGTTTGCAGGCTGACTTAGCGTTTGTAGAAGTGGCTGGGGTCGCCCAGAGAGCCTTTGAACAGGTATCCACCGTAACATGCAGATATTTTAGTCGGCCAAAGGGAGTGAATTCCGTAACATCTGTCTGCCATATCTGCCTCGGTTGTAGTCCTCTTGGACTGGTACCCATTTCCTGTAAAGGGGTCAGTCTTGCGCAATCCGGACAGGCAGCTATGATAGCACGAGCTGCCGCTCGGGAAATTTTAAATTCACGTTGTAACGCTCGAGCAGATTGATGAAAGAATGAATGAGACGTTGATGCCTGTTGTTCCGCCGAACAAGAAATACCCGCTGCTGACACGGCACTATCTATGACTGCATTACCTTCTGTTAAAGGGCCCGGTAATGCAGTATGACTACGAATATGCGATACCCAAAAGGCATGCTTTCTTTGTTGAATGATGTTCCACAGCTGAACAAACAAAGCTTGAAGACTATGGTTGTTTACATGTCCTATAATTGCCCTATGAATTCTTTGAACAATGCCTACTACATATAGGGAGTCAATAACTATATTCATGGGCCGATCATGAAAAGTTAGAAATGCCCAAATTACCGCTTTTAATTCTAGAACCTGCACGGATGCAGTTTCCCGTCGAATCTGAGTTTTCCAACGATCTGACTCCCGGAAAGCGTACCCATATTTCCCAGTTTTGCTGCTAGCATCTGTGAATACAGTAATCGCGTTCGATAATGGTCTTGAACTCTGGATTTCTCGTTCTTCCAGCTCCAAAGAGGTGTGAAAGAGAGGATGCTTGGGATAATGATTGTCCACTCTAACACCCTGAATAGCTAGAGCAAATTCTGCACTTTTCAAACACCATTCTTCAACTAATTCCAGAGTCTTTAGAGGCAGGATAATACTATCAGGCTCTCTGCCGGCAATTGTTCGTACGCGTTGCCGGGCTTTCAAAATTCCCATTCCAATTGCTTCATGCCTTTGAGTTAGGGTGCGTCGCAAGTGGCTTGGGAGAAAAACCCATTCCAGTACAAACAGGATTCCTTTTTCGTCTATCTGGGCGATAATTATCGCCACCTCCCTTTCCCAATTATAGACCACCAGGGATATTGGTAATCTTTCCTGGAACCTGTAGGCCGCTGTCTCTGCTATCTTTTCCTCGATTCGTTCTAAGGCTGCGACAGCCTTTGGGGTTAAGCTCCGCTTTTCTGCGGGCTCTTTAGCTCCCCTAAGCAGTTGAAGCAACGGCTCCATTTCCGCATTTGTAATGCCACAAAAATTCCTAATCCATTGGATGTCTCCCACCAATTTTTGTACACAGTTAACGGTGTCAATTTTCGTCTGCAATTTAAGCTTCTGGGGTCTAATTCTGGCTTCTGTGATAACCATACCCAGATAATTCCAAGGAGCTTGCCTTTGAATCTTTTCAGGGGCAATGACCAGGCCAAATTCCTTTAAACAGTTAATTAGCTCCTCTTCCTGCTCAGCTGGCAAAACTTCAGGGCTTGCTATTAGAATATCATCCATATAGTGGTATGTGATCAAATCCGGGTGCTTTTCCCTCCAGGGTTTCAGGGCCAAACTCACAAACCATTGACAGATGGTTGGTGAATTTTTCATTCCTTGGGGAAGAACTACCCACTGGTATCGCTCCGATGGGCCTTCCCTGTTAATTGTAGGCACCGTAAATGCAAATTTTTCACTGTCTTCTGGGTCAAGCGGTATATTAAAGAGACAATCTTTTAGATCGATTACTAACAAATTCCATGCCTGTGGGAGCATAACGGGTGAGGGCAACCCTGGTTGTAGAGCTCCCATGTTTTCCATGCATGCATTAACGGCTCTGAGATCCTGTAACAACCTCCACTTTCCAGATTTTTTCCTGATGGTGAAAATAGGAGTGTTCCAGGGACTCGTTGACAGCTTAATATGACCCTGATCTAACTGTTCTTTAACTAATTCCCTTAGATGATGCAGCTTTTCCTCCGGTAGCGGCCATTGGTCCACCCATACAGGGTCCTTTGTAATCCATTTTAGCTTTAAAGTAGGGCGGAAGCTGCCCCCAATGGCCGCTAGGGAAAATGTGACTGCAAAGTGACGCCCCACTGGGCTAAAACATACCTGCCCAGCAACCACAGTGAGGTACACATCACATACGGTTTTATCTTGGCCCTGTTTCCTTCGTCATCTATAACAGTCACGAAATATTGACTAACCTGCGTAGGAGATTGCCCCCCGATCCCTGTCACAGGGGTATCAATCTCCTGCAGATCCCACTGTGGTGGCCATGCAAATTTAGGGATGATAGTAATATCTGAACCGGTATCAAGCATCATGGCCACATTGGTAAGACGAGTGCCGTCTGGTCCTTCCATGCTCACAATTTTTGTCGGCCGCTGAGCAGTTATCTTTTCGCAAAAAGCAACCTGAGGGGGTCCGGAAGATCCAAAGCCCTTATTTCCCCTATCGGGCCTGTCCAGGATTGGGGATTGCAGCTCAAAAAGGTATTAGTTGAGCTATCCTGCTCAATGCCGGAATAGTAATGGGAGGATTGAATATTTTCACCATTATGCCAATATTGCCAGAATAATCAGCATCAATGCACCCTGGCAACACAAAAACACCCATTTTTGAGGCTGATGAACGGCCAATTACCAGAGCGGATAGGCCCCTCCCCAGAGGGCCAGTGCATGTTGATTCTAAAATACGCACGTCAGAGTCTCTAATCACTGTGGATTTTGCCACATAGAGGTCGACTCCTGCACTTCCTCGGGTTGCGGCAGAGAGTTCACAGAGGCAGCCATTGTCTGGGGATACTTGTTCGTCGCGTCCCTCACAACGCGGCGGCTCCCGTTTCCCTGTATCGGTGTGCCATTCTTGCGGAACCGTGATCAGCACTCCGCTGCTTTATGCCCGAACCTTTGGCATCTCGTACAGGTCCCATTAAATCCTCTCGGGGCCATACCTTCCATCCTGAATCTGTTAGGACACTTCCTCCTCATGTGTCCTAATCGACCACATAGGAAACATGTCCCATGAAATCTCTTGTCTTCCTTTCTAGACATTCTTTCTCCTTTAATTGCTGCGGCCAAAGCCACACCATGTATTTTTGCTTTTTGTTCTTCCTCCATCATTGGCGCTCGGGCACAGGTCTCTATCATTTGGACAATTGAAGCTCCTGGTGGCAAAGTAGCTAACAGTTGCTTGCAAGTTTGGTTTGCGTTTTGAACTGCTAGATCCTTTGCCAATATTGCTTTCATTTCCGCAGGCACATTAGGTGCCATATCCAGGGCTTCCTTCAGTCGATCAACAAAGTTGAAAAAAAGACTCATTCGGCTTTTGTGTTATTTTGGTGTATGGCAACTGTGGCGTTCCTATTTGTGGTAGGGCAAGAAAAGTGGCTAGCGCTGCATTTTTTGATTGCTGTAGTATCCTGGGGTGGAGCGCTGCCTGGGCCTTGGTTGCCCGGTAACGCCCATTCCCCATCAGTTGATCAAGGGTGGCAACCCTTAATGGATCATCCATACTGCAATTTAGATTCTCCAATTGTTTTTCCTCTAATCTTTCCTGCCATTTTGCTAACCAAAGTATATAAGCGGTAGAGGAAAGCAGAAGCTCCATTATCGCTCTGCTATCCGCAGGTACCATATGGGAATATTTAAACAGAGCGGAGACCTGATTTCTCACCAACTTATTGTCATGCCCATACTGCATTACTGTTTTTTGTAAGCCTTGAACCAGTTTCCAATCAAGAGGTTCCCACCTGGGGCCCTGGGCTCCCATTACTACAGGAGCTGCTAGTGGTGTTAATACAAATTCTCCTTGTAGTTGAGCATTCTCTATGAGTCCTTTATACCGTGCTCCCGCATTAAATGTTGGATCAACAGGTGGCATTCCCTCATCATTACTTCCACCTATAGTGGCTGGGAGCTCCAGCAACAATCCTTCTTCAGCTGGGTCACTTCCTCCAGCTGCTTCCTTTTGAATCTTAGGAGTATCTTTTTGTACCTCCCACTGCTCCAATTGTTTATCTACATTTTCCAACCCTTCCACTATAGCCCTATGGGCAGCCTTATAGGCTGCCTTCACATCTCTGGCCCTGGACCCGCAGTCTAATCGCCACATTTGTTTTAATAACTCTGTCATTCTCTCTGCTTGTCCCCGAAGTTCTTGTCGCATTTTTTGAACCACGGCATTATCATCGTCCGATCCATCTGGGATCGGTACTTTAACTGGGTCCACTTCCATTTCGGGCGCTGTGGGGGTTGGTCGCTTTTCCCCCTCCCATTCGGGCGCTGTGGGAGGTGGTCGCTCCTCCCCCTCCCACGGGGGGAGATACTCATCCACTCCCCCCATACTTCTCGTTCGGCCAAAGTTACCGGACACGCCTGTTTAGGTGAGGTTACCTTTCTCTTATTATCTATTTTCTCACACTGATTTGGCTCAGTATTGTTAGTACACTCAGAACTTTCAGACCCATTTTCCTCTTCTTCTCCATGGAGCGCTTCCCAGAAGGCGATAGCGACTAACCGCTCAAACATAGGCCATATGAGACGATATGTTTTTGTGAGGCACCACGCTTCCTCTGAGCCTAATTGTACTCCGTCCCATAGTTCTCTTCCTACTCGCTCCCATGATTCAAATTTATATGCTTGGGAAGCTTCTTCTATGATTTTTCTCTTCTTACAAAATAGTAATAAATCAGTTAACTCGGTTTTCGAGACCTCAATCTTAGTTTTTTGAGCAAGCCTTACGAAGCGTTCAACAGTATCATGTTCCATTGCTGTTGCAGCAACTTCCACTCTAGATGCGCCAATTCCCATTCTGACTCACCAGGTGGTGGTCACAATCCGCTTTTCTCCAGTAAGATCCCTCGCATTCTCGCACGATCACATCGGGGTCACCAGATGTCGAGGGTCACTCGAATGTTGAGGCTCACTCCACAAATCAGAGTGAGCAGCACTTTAATATGAAGGTGGTTTAACTTGTGGCGAGTGCCGAAGCCTTCTCCACAAGCTGGAGTGAACAACACCTCCACACAAAGTGAGGTCAACTCCACTCTGCTGTTGTCTGCAGCAGAGCTTTATACCGGTGCAGGTGGGCATGCGCTAGGGAGCGGCATTCTCATTGGCCAGCTACAGATTCCCAGCTGGTTAGTGCTCCTCCAGGTGCTTGTTTGCTAGGCGTCGGTCCAGTTCCCCACAAACTCCAGTTTCTTATGTATTCTTACTAAGGCCCCAACAAGTAAGTGTTTCCTTTGAGGTACAGTTCATTCTTTCTATCTTTCCTGAGCTCTTGGGGTGGTAGATACACCTCAATTTCCAGGTGATTTCCAAGGCTTTTGCTACTAACTGTGTAGTAAACCAAACCGAGGAATTATTCCTTGCATGAGCTTTTTCGCAGTTATAGCGGCGGTTTCTGCTTTTGTTGGGTAAGTCTCCAGCCATCCCGAGTATGTGCCCACGAATACCAGTAGATACGTATATCCTAATTTTCTGGGTTCTATCTCGGTAAAGTCTAGTTCCCAGTAAACCCCCGGTGCGTCCCCCACTTCTTTAGTCCCCTGGTTTGGTGAGGATATTTTTGGGTTCACTTGAGCACATGTAGCACATCGGGCAGAGATCCTCTCCAACTTCTGACATAGACCTGACATCCAGAGGTGAGGTCATACCAACTCACGTGCCTTTTTAGGGGAGAGGTGCATGCTGGAGTGGAAGTCTCGTAGCCAGGTTTCTGCCATCTGTTTGGATAAACACAGTATTCCTCCTGGCAGCTACCACCATCCTCCATCTCCCTCTTCCCCTTGATGGTCCTTTATATAAATCTTTCTCAGCTTCAGTATATTTGGGGGGGTATTTCAGCCACTGGGTTTGAGGCATTAATGTTAATATTTGTAGTGGCCCCACTGGCTGTTGAGCCACCTGTTTTGCTTCTCTATCGGCTAGAGCGTTGCCCTGTATCTGGGGACTATTTCCCTTTTGGTGTGCTGGCCAATGGATAATGGCTACTGCTCAGGGGGCCCACACAGCTTCCAGTAGGGCTGAGATCTCTTCTTTATTTTTTATGCCTTTTCCTTCTGATGTTAATAGTCCCCTTTCTTTGTATATCTGCCCATGCACATGGGCAGTGGCAAAGACATACCAGCTATCACTATAGATGTTTACCACCTTTCCTCTTGCCCATCGTAGTGCTCGTGTCAGAGCAATGAGTTCAGCTCTTTGTGCCGAACTGCCACGCGGCAATGATTTGGGGCCATATTACTCGGCCTTCTTGTGTCCCCACTGTGGGCCCTGCATATCGGACTCTGTCTTTTATGTAACTGCTGCCATCCGTCCGGTGGCACCCTGTACCCTAGTTGTCTCTTGGGACAGGAAGCCTAATGGTTCTTTAAGTTACTGAGTGTGACGCTCAGGTGCCAATAACGAATGGCACAGGTTGCCTCCGAACCTTCAAAGTTACCCTGGGCTCTTGGGGCTGTCAGAGCCCCGGCCGCGTCAGTCATTTTATTTTTTCATAAATAGAATATCTCGCGAGTTTGGTGGCACATTTTGGTAAGGACACTCATTTTTCCAATGTCCTTTCTTTTTACAAATCGCGCACTGATCTCGGTCAAGAATGGATCGTCTGGGTGGTTCCCCATATTATCCTTCCTTTCCCTTCCTTGGGGAAGCTTCCTATCTATAGGACAATGGGGTGGAGTGGCTTGTAAAGCTGCCGCTGTTGCTATCATTGCCTTGGTGGTTTGTCGCAGTCGTGGCGGCCAAAAACACAAACAACTGGGGTAGATGCAACGCAAACTACGCTTTATTGTTTTTTAGGTACATTATTTATACCGAACTCTCCTCATCATGGCTGCTGCTTATTGGTGAGGGCTACAAAGGACAGTAGCTAGTAACAGATTTATGATTGGATGATTCTTAGCTTGGCCAGTTTTGGCTCCGTGGCCAAACCTCCTTAAACTTGTTAATAACTGTCTGCGGTCTCCGTGTGAACTCCCTATCTCATAGATACACTCTAATCTTTTCAAGGTTAACATTCTCTGCTAAGGGAGCCAGGGATTTCACAGACCAGCTGCAATCCCTGACAATTCCCCCTTTTTGTATTTGTGCTACAAAAATGGCACTAACGGTTTACTGCAGGGCCCTTTGCAGCAGACCGATCAAACAAGGTACCATTAATAACACAATTACAATAATTACCAAAATCAGCAAACCTGTTTTCATTAGAGATGGTAACCACCCAGACAAACCCCAGTTGCCAAACAACTTATTTAACTACTTCCATCCATCATCCACTTGCAACTTGCATACTCCGTCAGTTAGACCAACTGTAGTCTTTACCCTCACCCCAAGTCTGGATCTCTGGTCTCATTGATCCACTGTCAACATATTAGGCAGCAGTTGAAGCCCTTGTATTCTGCTCGCGCAGATACCCGCCACCAATCGGCTTCTCTGTTGGAACTCCCACCAGACACGTAGAAAAGGGATTTCGAGGATCGCTGGTAGCCAGGCATACGGTGCTTTGATTGATTGATGGTGTTGGCTAAGGTTACCCAGATGTTGCTGCCAGTTCTTCAGGGAGGGGCTGGACGCCAATCTCCTCCTCCATAACCTCCGAGGATGAGGAGGGCAGCGACTGCAACGCAGGTCGCACACACTGTGCTGGAACCCATCGCGGTCCACTTTCTGTGGAGGCACAAGCATATCCCCTTTCCCAAGTTATGAGCTCATGTGGCCCAGACCATTGGCCAGTAACCAGATCACGAACTTGCACCGGTACCCACTGTGGTACCTTTTCTGTTGTAGTCAAAGAGGAAAAATGCGAAGAAATGGGTGATAGAGTAGAGTTGTTAGGGAAGGAAAGAAAGTTAAGCACGTATACAGCTTTATCTAGTCTTGCCTGTGGGGACTCCCCCTGCATTCCCCCTTTTTGTTTTTGCACGAGGCGCTTCAGAGTGCCATGTAAACGTTCAACAATGGCTTGGCCTGTAGGGGAATGGGGAATCCCAGTCATGTGGTGAACACCCCATTGATTTAGAAAACTCTGCACCTTTTTGGAAACATAGGCAGGACCATTGTCAGTTTTAATGTTTGAGGAATACCGAGAGTTGCAAAGGCACGTTGAAAATGGTGAATTACGTGTAAAGATTTCTCCCCTGCTTGGGCTGTAGCACAAGCAGCGTGGGAAAATGTATCAACAGAAACATGGACAAACCGAAGCCGCCCAAATTCAGAGATATGGGTGACATCCATTCGCCACAATTGTAACGCTTGTAGGCCTCTCGGGTTAACTCCATAGAAAACAGGTGTCTGCTGTCCTTGACAATCAGGGCAGGCAGCAACTATAGATCGTGCCGCGGATTGCGTCAAGCCAAATTGTCGACTCAGCGCCGAGCTGCCCTGGTGAAAAAAGCGATGAGATAATAAAGCCTGCTGGTGTTTGTTAGGGAGCGGACCCAAGGCCACAGCAGACACAAGGGCATCAGCCCTAGCATTACCCTCAGCAAAGAAGCCAGGTAATGCAGTATGACTGCGAATATGTAGTACAAAATAGGGTTCGGTTCTCTGTTGTATTGCAGACCATAGTTCTAAGAGTACTGCAAACAATGGACGTTGGTCAATAAAAGACAGAACTGTCTTGTCTAGCCGTGCAACTAGTTTGGCAACATAAGCAGACTCCGTAACAATATTCACAGGTTGGAGAAACATTTGAAAAGCTACGGCCATAGCTCGCAGCTCCACTATTTGAGGTGATCCTTCTTGTAAGATTACCTTGTCATGCCATTCTTGGTTGTCGTACCATACCACAGCAGCTTTACCAGTGTTGCAGATAGTTAGGGAACGGCGGCCGGAAGATATCGTGCTGTACGGAAAGATAGGGCCCCTAATAGCCAATAGCGTTTAGTTTATGATGTAAGCAGACGGATGTGACGTTGTAAACCTAGCTATATAACACCTTGTTACCCATCAATAAACGCCATTTGCTGTCCACCTCATTGGTGTCAGTGAGCTCATGATCCGAGCGGCTTGGGGGTGGTCGCCGTACCGTCCCTGAACCAGGTCGCTGCACCGTTTGAACTGCAACAAGTGGTGCCGAAACCCAGGAAGTCATCGCCTGGACGGGTGAACGGCGGCCGGAGCAAGTGGACCAACCTGGTGGAGAGGACGCTACCAGAGCAACAAGGAGGATGGAAGCCCTCGTGAAGGTCGTATCGCAATTACATAAGCATTGGGGGATTGATTGTAAGCCAAAAGATTTTACTCTCGCAGTTGCGAGGCTTTTAAAAATTAAGGTTATAGACCAGCCGGTGGATATTCTGAAGTCCCTGAAGCGTGTCCCTGAAGTGTGGGACAAATGTACTAAGGCGTTAGCTGAGGAGATGATGTCTTCAGGTTGTGGGAAAAACCTTAAGGCTTGGGGAAAAGTTGTATAAGCCTTGCAGAAAGCTAGAAAAGAGCAGGAGACCTGGGTGGCAATAAGGGACTGTTTGTTAGCCACCCCGAAAATGGGAGTCGGGGCAGCCACACAGACTTTGCACCCCCCAGATGATGGCAATTCTGCTGAGCCTAAAGGTCAGCAAGAGGGTGACCTGAACATCCCCGAACCCCGTCCCGCTTACAGAGGAGCAGAAACAGACGAAATCTGTTTGGAGCGAGCTAGCCGAGGAAGCTAGGAACATTAAAAAGAAGTCAGAGCATGGTGACGTCTGGGCCAGGCCACCACCCTATGCCCCTCAAAATGGCGCCGAGCCGCAAGGGGTAGGGCGGGGCGAGGGTGCCCCCGGCGCGAGTGAGGCGCCGAGAACCAATGGGAGTGACCGGACAGGTGAGGGACGCGCGAGTGAGGCACTGAGAACCAATGAGCCTGACCGGACAGCTGAGGGAGGCCCGAGGGAGGGGCCGGGAGCAAGCCCGAGGGAGGGGCGGAGAGCAGGCCAGAGGGAGGGGCCGAGAGAAGGCCCGAGTGAGGGGCCGAGAACTAATCAGGGAAGCCCGAGTGAGGGGCCGAGAAGAAGCCCGAGTGAGGGGCCGAGAACCGATCAGAGCGGCCATTTCAAAAAACGCCGGAGCCCAACGAAAAAGTACCGGAGCCCGGAAGTGACCAGTCAGTCGAGTTCCGACTCCGGATCAGACACTAGTCAGGACGAGTGGCTCACAACTGATTCAAACTTAAGGAAGGAGAAAAAGAAGGTAAACATCCGAATTAAAGAAAAACCGGCGGGGGCAGACATGATTAAGCATGTTGCAAAGGAAGAGCATCTGACCCCAATTCAGGTGGCTGTTACCTTCAAAATAAAACTAATGAAAATTGTGAGTTTCTGTTCACAGGACTGGATCATCAGACACCCCCGTAACCCGTACGCCCCGGTGACAAGCGTCCCGCCCGAGCCTGTGAGTTCCACGCTGACCGAATCCAGAAAACAACAAAACAGCCTCCGCAAGAGGGGGCCGCGATGCCTTTGCGTTATCTTAATTTTGCAGCTTGTCACTATAGGACAGGTAGAGTCACACCAGCCCTTTAAATGGGGTACTTGAACAGATCGAACAATCTCGAGCAATTAGTACAAAAATAACTACAGGGCCACCAGTTTTCAGTGCCACGCCTTGCCAACTAGCACCCATTGAACCCTGTTCCAAACGAAACTGGTACGAAAATTTGTTCACCGGTTCGCCGTGGTTAACCACCCTGATATCCACCTTGATAGGGCCGATCACAATGATCATGATGACGCTAATCTTTGGACCCTGTATATTGAATAAGCTCATGCCGTTTGTCAAGAATCGGCTAGAGAAGGTTAACATCATGTTAGTAGAACACCGACAACTGCTTTAAGAATATATCCACTCAGTATTACCCCCAAGTTATCCCAAGGTACACCCTATTCCTACACCCCGGAATTACCTGTCATCCCCTACCTTCTACGCGCCTTCTTCTTTGTGCCTTATGTTTTATGTCAAGTTTATGATATATAATTTTAAGATTGGTATAACTATAAGAATAGAATAAGATAGTAATAAGAATAAGTAAGAATAAGATAGTTGTATTTTAGCTAGTTTTGTTATGCATAGGGAGGGGGGAAATTGTTGCAGATAGTTAGGGAACGGCGGCCGGAAGATATCGTGCTGTACGGAAAGATAGGGCCCCTAATAGCCAATAGCGTTTAGTTTATGATGTAAGCAGACGAATGTGACGTTGTAAACCTAGCTATATAACACCTTGTTACCCATCAATAAACGCCATTTGTCGTCCACCACATTGGTGTCAGCGAGCTCATGATCCGAGCGGCTTGGGGGTGGTCGCCGTGCTGTCCCTGAACCAGGTCGCTGCACCATTTGAACTGCAACATATCAGTCTTTCCAGATCCATCTGTAAAGACAGTGAGTCCATCAACTGGCCCCATTTGGCTCAAGTGCTTTTGACCAACCGTAATTTCCTGAAAAAACTTAATAAGCGGATGTGAGGGCAAATGATAAGAGATCTGCCCATGAAAATCAGCCATAGCTGCTTGAACTTCATATTTGTTGGCTAAGCACCATTCAAAATACCACGTTTGTATTGGGACAACAGTGCGATACGGATCCCTTCCTGTCAGTTCCACACATCTTTTACGAGCCTTCATAATAAGGTCTGCTAGAAGTTCAAACAATCCTGGTGCAGTCTTTCGAGGTCGAAAAGGTAAAAACAGCCATTCCAGAATATGTGAAGGATCTGTCCATTCAGGGTTCCATTGCACCAAGGCACCAAAAGGAGTTGTCCAATCAATGAGGACAAACAACTGAACTATCTGTAATGGGTCAATGCGGGATACAAATTTAGTTTGTAATAACGACTCCACCTGTTGGATTGTTTGAACTGCTGCAGGACTCAAAGTCCTAGGTTCAGAAGGATTAACAGAATGCTGGAGCAGTTCCAATAAGGGCTGCAGCAGGGAATTTGTGAGACCAAGATAAGGTCTAATCCAATTCAACGACCCCATCAATTTTTGGACATCAGTAAGTGTTTGAATGTTAACACTAAGTTTGATGGGTTGGGGCGTCACACGTCGGGCAGTGACTCTAAGCCCTAAATATTTCCAGGGCTCAGTCTTTTGCACCTTCTCTGGTGCTATAACCAAGCCAAAATGCTGTAAGGATTGTCTAGCTACTTTTTCTAGATCGTTCAGCTGCTCCCTTTTCTGGGCTGCAAGCAAAATGTCATCCATGTAATGGTAACAGTAACAGTCTGGAAATCGCTCCCAAACAGGAGATAAAGCTTGAGCAACAAACCATTGGCAAATTGTTGGCGAATTTTTCATACCTTGAGGTAACACCTTCCATTGATATCTTTTGGCTGGCTCAGAATGGTTTATAGGTAATACAGTAAAAGCAAATTTTTCCCTATCCTCGGGTGCTAATGGAATGGTAAAGAAACAGTCCTTCAGGTCTAGTACCACAATATCCCAGTCCATAGGGATCATTGAGGGTGCAGGAAGGCCGGGCTGTAAAGCTCCCATGGTGGCCATGGCAGCATTTACCTGTCGTAGGTCATGTAAAAGTCGCCATTTGCCAGATTTCTTCTTAATTACAAATACAGGGGTATTCCAAGGACTGTGAGAGGGTTCAATGTGCCCAGTCACAAGCTGTTCTGACACCAATTCTTGCAGGGCTTGCAACTTTTCCTCTGCTAGGGGCCGCTGATCCACCCACACAGGCCTGTCAGTTAACCAGGTTAAAGCAAGTGTGGGTCGACGAACACCCTGCAACACAGTGGCCCCCGTCAAAAATCCGTCGTAATCCTAACGCCCCATTGTCCTAAACAATCTCTTCCCCACAAGTTCAGGGGTGCAGAGGTTATGTATGGTTTGATGGTTGCTATTTGCCCTTCAGGATTGGTGATCAGCACAGGTACAAGAGACATGCCCCTCTGAGTGGATCCCCCCAGCTCTACTACACCCATCCCAGTGTTCACAATGGGCCAAGACGACGGCCAGGAATGTTGAGAGATAATAGTTACATCAGCCCCAGTGTCCAACAAACCCGTAATCTTCAACGCTGATGGTGAATAGCCTTTGTTGGAGACGGTACACGTCATTTGTGGCCTCTGCGCTGATACAGTTTGCGACCAGAAAACTTGAGGTGGACCTGTAGAACCAAAGCCTCCTTCTCATCGTTCCTTAAGTTCTGTGTGAGGAACACAACTCAAAAAAGGCACAAGTTGAGCAACACGGGTACCTTTGGGAATGGTTACTGGGGGGATAGGGAGTAGACATCCTAGCACAAATTTGCCCAGTATAATCCGAATCAATAACACCTACATGAACAATTAATCCACTTAAAATACTGCTAGACCGTCCAATTAATAATGCACTGAGTCCTTGACCTATAGGCCCCTTTGCATCCAGAGGCACTTTAACAATATCCGTAGTTGACAGAGTTACTGTGTCGGCGGTGGATACATCCATGCCTGCTGATCCACGGGTTTTCCCTGTGAGACGGTCGCAGAGGGATAAGCCATCGGAGGTGCTCTCATGCATGGAATCGCTGTGTGAGGTACTTGTGTCCCCGCGCGCCTCCTTGCACTTGCTTCCTCGTTTCCCGTCAAAGAATAGCCATTAATATGGAATTTAGATCGACAATGTCTGGCAAAATGCCCTATCTTACCACATCGATTACAAGTATTGTCCACAGGCTTGGCAAAATGCCTTGCCGCTTTGCCTTTTCGCTTAGCAGCTGCACTCTGAAACGGGCAAGCAGCCTTGATATGCCCCTCCTGACCGCACCCAAAGCACTTGGGATTGGGACGAAGAGCTGCAGCTAGAGCAGTCATTTTATGCGTTATTGTTCCCACTCTTGAGCAAGCTGTTACCATATCAGGAATAGCTGGGTTCCCTGGCATTGCTTCAATTATTTTCTGACAATCTTCATCAGCATTATCTTTAGCTAGCTGAGTGCACAGTCTCTCTCTCAAATCATCATCCTCTACTTGTTTTTCTAATGATGTAGCAATCCGTTCAACAAATTGTAAGAATGGCTCTTTAACCCCTTGCTTGATTGTTGTATATCTAGGACGGGGCGAGGCCAGCTCCATAGTTCGTGTCAGAGCTGACATACCTAAATGTTGTGCCTGTGCAAGAATACTAGGGTCCCATTGAGCCTGAAGATCAGGGTTAGCAAAAAGACCCGTTCCCATCAAAGCGTCAACCCCAACTCCCTGCCGTGGATCTCCTTGCGGCAATCGCATGTTATCATCTAGTGCAGCCCGCTCAGCTAATCTACTCCAGTGTGCCATAAACACTTGATACTCTACAGGCTGGAACAGAATCTGAGCAAGATGGGTTATATCATACGGGGCTAAAAGATCCCCATTAATAATTCGGATCAGCTGCATTACCTCTGAAGAGTTAATACCATATTTTGATGTACATGTCTGCAGGTCTTGCACTACTTTCCAGACAATCGTGCTATGTTCATCCCTTCTTCCAGAGTTGGGGGCCGCCTTAAACACAGGAAAAGCTTCCAAACCACAGCCGACAACTTGAGTGGAGGCCTCTGAGGGGTAACCGATCTTATCTAACAAATCCCATTGCCCCATTTCGGCTGCCTTTTTTCTAACCTGATCCCAGAACTTGCCAGGCTGCCGCGGCAACACAGTCACCGTGGCGGGGAGGAGAGTCCAGGGTTCAGCTGCTAATCTCAAGGTCCGACATTGAGAACTCCCTATAGTCTCTTTCACAGAAGGACGAACAGCAGAAACCGCCTCCTCATCCAAGGAGTCTTGGGGGAGGGGGGGTGGGAAACGTTTTTTACTGTGGATTTCTTCATCATTTTCCTTCTTCCCCTCTCCACGAGGAGCAGAGGGAAGCACAGGTTTATTTAAAGCCTTCCACTCGGCCAACTGTTGTGCAGGTGTCTTATAGAGGGGGGGGCAAAAACTCACTGGGAGATTTCCCCCGTCGCCGCATCTTAACCAGCTCATCAGGCGAGGGGTACTTACGACTCAAGTTGGTTTCATGTTTCAAGGACCCAGAGGTGCCCGTGGAGCACTGCAAAGCGTCCATTTGCTCCGTAACAGACTCTATAGGAGAAGGATGTTTCTCCTGGTTCTCTCTGTCTTCACCCAATAGAAGGGTACTTTCTGGCATCACAGGAATGCTCTCCTGGTTGTGCTCCGCTGCCCAATCCTCCAAAGTGTCCTGCAGCAGTCGCCAAGTAGTAGGTAAACCCTCTACCTCTTTAGAGCCTCTAGAAAGGGCATCCCACAGCTTATCACCTTCTGCCAAGCGCTCACACTAAATGCAACAGCTGAAGTGGCTTCAAACCCCTGTCCTCGGCACCAGAGCAACAGGTGGCATAACTCATAGTCAGTAACTTTAATACCTCTCTGAGCAAGTAAGGTCTTCCACGTAGATAAAACTAGGGCTTCCTGCTTTGTCAGGTTTTGCCCCATATCTGTGTATTTCCGCTCTCTGCAGCGCACCTTCGAGAGGTGTCAGTCCCGTTCGCACCTTCGAGAGGTGTCAATCCCGTTCCCGGCAGCTCACCTTCACAAGGAGTCAAATCACAGGTCCGGACCACGCAGCTTCCCTGCTGCTCTCAAGTTCCGCCGGGCTCCGCCACCACCGCCAGGCAGTCCACTTCTTATTATCACGTCGGGGTCACCAGTTGTCGCAGTCGTGGCGGCCAAAAACACAAACAAGTGGGGTAGATGCAACGCAAACTACGCTTTATTGTTTTTTAGGTACATTATTTATACCGAGCTCTCCTCGTCGTGGCTGCTGCTTATTGGTGAGGGCTACAAAGGACAGTAGCTAGTAACAGATTTATGATTGGATGATTCTTAGCTTGGCCAGTTTCTGCTCCGTGGCCAAACCTCCTTAAACTTGTTAATAACTGTCTGCTGTCTCTGTGTGAACTCCCTATCTCATAGATACACTCTAATCTTTTCAAGGTTAACATTCTCTGCTAAGGGAGCCAGGGATTTCACAGACCAGCTGCAATCCCTGACAGTGTTTTTTTTTTTATTTATTTTATTTTTTTTTCCTTTTTCCAAGGCATCCTCGGGTGTATCCCGACTGTCAAATACTTTCTGAGCAATTTCTACTAGTTCGGTTCTAGTTTTTCCTGCAAACCCATCTTGTTTTTGTATCTTTTTTTTTTTCTGGGGCTGATTGAGACACAAAGGCCAGATTTATAGCTTTTTGGTTTGCAGGGTCCTCTGCATCAATAGGGGTATAAATTCGATATGCCTCTAGCAGGCGTTCCAAGAATGCACTTGGGGATTCAGAGGATCCCTGTTTAACTTCTGCTACTTTTGACTAATTCGTAGGTTTTCTGCCTGGTAGGGCAGTTTTTTTGAAACCCTTGTATCAGAAACTGCTGATACAACTCAGAGGACCTTCACCCATCCACTGTATGGTAATCCCACTCCGGCCATTGGAGGGGCATACGTTCGTCTTGAACGTTTCTACGACCATGTTCGGTCAGGTCTTCTATACCTGGTATCAATTCTCTAGCTCCTCTTAATATTCTCTCCCTCTCTTGCAATGTAAATAGAGCATGGAGGAGCTGCTGACAATCATCCCATGTGGGTTGATAACTATACATTACAAATTTAAGAAGGGATATCATGCTCCCACAATCTTGTGAGAAGGGAGGGTTTTGTTGCTCCCAGTTATACAGGTCTGTGGTGGAGAAGGGTGCGCTCCCACTTCCTCCAGGGACCTGCCTTAGCGGTAAAACTGATACCATGGAGCTGGTGGAGTCAGGAGAGATGGCTTCACCAGTTCCCACCAGGCCATAAGTTTGACCCCTTCTGGTGTGGGTGGGGATAACGGGTCATCCTGGGCAGGACCACCATGTTGAT
This sequence comes from Tinamus guttatus, assembly GCF_059628265.1. Taxonomy (NCBI): domain Eukaryota; kingdom Metazoa; phylum Chordata; class Aves; order Tinamiformes; family Tinamidae; genus Tinamus; species Tinamus guttatus. The sequence continues at coordinate 29,382 of NW_028289459.1, forward strand.
CTGGCACCACAGAGGGGCTTTGTGCTTCCTGGGGGCTATAGGGTGGTAAAATTGGATTTTCGGGTAGCTCCTGGAGGACAGGGAATTTTGGCACGGATGGCGCAGATGGAATGGGGGGCTTCTCTCCCCCCATTCTCATTGCTAGTACTTTGTGCCCGTTTCCACATTTTACCATACACATTTGTAGCCAAATGGGGGGTTCTTTTAGGATATCATTCCACGGAACGATATAAAGAATCTGATCGGGGTGGCCAGGATCCCCCATAACGATAAAAAGTACTCTTTGGACTATGGAGCCCCTCTGGAGGCCAACCCACTCCAAAAGTTAGCCATTCACTTTTACAAAAAATTTTCAATTTATCTGCCTTAATATTAAACCCATAATTTAGGAGGGTCCATCTCCTAAAATTTTGAAAATATGACAAAAAAACAATCAAGGGGTCCTTCGGGAACAGAACTCGATTGTCCCATTCTGTCTGGATCAAAACAAATTTAGAACACAATACAAATGATACAAATAACAATTAGCACAACAACTGACACAAATAACAATGACCACGATACTACTTGCGGAACGTTCCAACCTATTCCAACCTTTTACCCAGGGCAACGCAGTGGCATCCCACACGTGCCAGTGGCGGGGAGTTATTGTCTCGTCAGACCTTCCATAGTCCACCACACCAGAAATCGGGGCACCCCTTAACCTCCTGAATCGTACGATCCCTTACCTCGAGGTTTTTCGAGATCCGGGGACCTGGAACGTCATCAGGTAGCGCTCCCCCTGGACCTCGGAGTTCCCTTAAGCTTGCGAGGTGCTGTCCGGTCACCAAGGGAAGGCGGAATCCGGGGACCTGGAACATCATCAGGTAGCGCTCCCCCTGGAAGCGTTCCCCCGGCGAAGTCGAGCGGCCCTTCCCAACCAGGGAGGGCCTGGCAATTACTGAGATCGCGGACGAGCCCCCATAATGTTAGTCCGTAATCTCAATAATCACCCGCACACTTAGCCTGGGGGGTTGAAAAGCAAGCTTTTATTAGTCGGCCGGTGGCGGACCTCTTACAGTTTGCCTGAGATGCGCGCCGTCTTAGGAAAAAGTTCGTGTTTTTATAGACAGCTGCAACTCCTGCATACGTTGTTTGCAGTTACCAGTTCTTCACGGCTGATATCTTATCTCATGGTTGCAGCATGAGCAGGGTGGCTCAGCATGAGTGGCAAGCTATGTTCACAGAAGCAGATAGCTGTCGACGCGGGGGTCTCGGCTTGATCAATGTGATCAAGCAGTGCCAGTTTATTCAGGGTTCCAATCGCGCTTATATGCAAGATTTCCCCGTACACGCGAGCGCTTCTTTACAATGATTGGTCAAGACCCCACGTCCATGCGACTAACTATACAGTGTGATAGGCTAACTAACAGAGGCTAACTAACAGTGCCCACTGTCCTCACATTTAACGACCGTCCCCCTCTACCTGTTTGTCTTCAATTCTTTGACTCCTTATCTGATTGCTCCTTATCTTTTATTCAACAGTCTTTTCATCCTTTAAGCTATGTCCGGTACTCTGGTGCTCCTCTGGCACCCATCTGCCCTTTTGTCTAGGCCCAACACCTATCTGCCCTTTTATCTAGGTTTGGCACCTGTCTGGCTTGCTCACAGCATGACCACTGGCCTTCAGGAATCCCACAATTTCCCCTTCTTGTTTTTGAGCAAGCCAGGATTCTTGATGGTTCACCCAAAATATGTCTTTGATCGCCTTGTCTACCGTCTGTCTCAGACACTTAATCAGGCAGGGAACGACCACCAAAATGCACAAGATTAGTAGAATCATCAAACCCATTTTGATCAGTGATTGTAGCCAGTCAAACCTTCTTTACAGCATTCTCAATCATATTGGATACACATTTCAATAAGCAAGGCACAACTAGTAGAATGCAACATAGGATCAACAACACCATCCCAACACTTAATACCTAACACCGGTGCATCGAGTTGATCTGCTGTTCCGCAAAGCCAACAACACTTGATTTGGTTATAATTAACAATCTGCCTAAAAAGCATAACATATCCATTAGTGCTAAAAGCAGCATTAACCCCTATAATAGTGTTAAAAGCAATACTACCTCCTAAAAGCTACAATATACAGCTAATAACAACAATAACAACTCTTCTTCCTCCCATGTTTTCCTTCTGCAGGCTCACATTTTCCATAGCTAGTGTACCAGTTGCTTGCCTGCTACATCTGATCTAGGCGAGTTTGCTTCCAGCCAAGGTCTCACCCATTTCGCTGGCACCCATCTGGTTCCAGTATCTATAAATCAAAAAATTTTAAACATACACTGCTTTTGCCAATCTTTCTGCAGCAGGCATAATTCCGAATTCTCCCCCTCTTTTTTTCTTTTTTTTTTTTTTTGGTAGCCAGTATTTCAGCGTTTAGTTCTCCATTCTAACTTCCTGTGCTGAAGTATTTCCCTAGTCTCTTTCCGAGGACACAAGTCAGAGTACAGCTCCCTTTCCTCCACTGGTGGGGGTGTGGTGGGGGGGGGGATGCCGTAGTCTGAGTTATTCCTGGCTTTCCCGCTTTCAAATTCTGCACTTTCTTGTTGTGCTTATTCAGCCCTCTCTGCGGATACACATTACACAATAAACATCTAAAGACCACACACACAAACAGCACAAACACAGTTTCTATCGAGTGGCACGACCTCACATAGCTGTGCACTTCACTAGTGGCACGACCTCACGTAGCTGTGCACTTCACTTGTGAGTTCCACTGTTTCAATTGCCAAAGCCCATCCTTGTCGCCAATTAGGTTGTGAATGGGCCTGGGATTTGGCAATAATCACCCAAAACAATGTGGCTATGGGGAGCCTCTATTCAGGTGAAAGCACCTTAAAGAAGCCAAGTATGAATAACTACTCTTGAGGTAATACTTGTCAGCAGGATACTGAGACTGAACCTTCTCGAGTTGGCAGATTAGAGGGTTGCTGACAGGCTCCTAACTCGGCGGGCGTCCCCGCAGAGACAACGTGGCTCTCAGTGTTAGGAGTTTCACCCCTCCTCTCTCTGCACTGTCTTTTTATGCCCGGTGCATCCTGCCACGTAGGGCCAGTACGTGCCAGCAGGCAGACCGGGGGGCAGACAAACTCCGCCTTCAGTCACATAACCTTCCATCCTGGTCGCGCAGGTGTGCATACCAGTAAGTGGTCCCAGCCATCAGTCTGAGGGTCCGGCCTTCCTCATCTTCCTCCCTCTCGGGTGTTTGACCTTCAAACTAGTTTAGAGGATGTTTGCAGTTCCCGGGTAGGCAAACATCTTCTTTCTCAAGATCCCATTATGACTCTACAGATCATACAAATTTCCTCCTTTCAACCATACCTCGTGTCAGCATCATTATACAAAGGACACAACACATAATACAGACAAACATAGCAAACAGAAATAATAGCACTAATAACGGTTTCTGCCCTTACTTAACGCATTACAATTCTCCAACCCCCACTTTAAAAGACAGATCAAATCCCCCTGCACCTCCCCCCTGGCTGTTGTCAAGCCCTCAGCAACGTAAGTTTCCTTGATCTCATTCGCCTTTTCTTCCCTGGCCCCCTTCTCTAATTTTTCAAGGCGATTCAACAAGTCCTGGACCCAGCCGGGCTGTTCCTCAGGCTCGACAGGGGGTCCGGAAGTGGGGGCACAGATGGTGCAGGTGCAGGCCGGGGGGTTTTGGCGATGGATCTCCAAACACCAACAGTTTTCGGTGGGGTGGTGGTCCCGGTCCTGAAGTGCTCACAGAGGCTTTTACAGGTACACTGCTCGTAGCTTCGGGAGACTCACGATCCGTCGGTGGCCCTGTGATGTCCTTTGGGCGATGGGGGGACTCAGAACTCCCCTGCTTTCGCGGCTTGTCGGATGGTAACACTGGGCCCATGAACACCTCCTGAGAGGAGGTAGCCGCTTTCGTCAGACCTCTCTCTGAACTTGGTGACGTGGTAGCCACAAGCATCGCCGTTGCAGCAGCGCATTCGGCCTTCATTTCCTTTAATACCTGTCGTACCAACCGCCACCCAGTGGCTAATTTGACAGCATCTTTTGACCCCTTACTCACTTCTTCCCACAACTCTGACTCGATCCAGTCCCATGTGGGCATCTCAAATAGTTTCTCGAGTAAGGCCTTATCATATCTTAGTCCTCTCGTAGAAAGGATATGTTGGAGGAGCTTAACCACTGCTTCTTTCTCAGAACTTAGTGTGGACCCCATCTCCTCCCCAGCCGCTCAACTGTCCTGGGTGAGATTCCAAATTCGTCTTTACACCGGCGATTTTCCAGGTGCTGGGGCAGCACCTGTTTCGGCTGGATCCTCCCGCACCCTCGGATACCGCCGCTGGTAAGCGCTCCTGGAAGCCTTCGGCGCGAGGGTCCCTGTTCGGGCGCCACTTTGTCAACGCGGGGGGCTCGGACACCGCTCACCCGATCAATGTGATCAAGCAGTGCCAGTTTATTCAGGGTTCCAATCGCGCTTATATGCAAGATTTCCCCGTACACGCGAGCGCTTCTTTACAATGATTGGTCAAGACCCCACGTCCATGCGACTAACTATACAGTGTGATAGGCTAACTAACAGAGGCTAACTAACAGTGCCCACTGTCCTCACATTTAACGACCGTCCCCCTCTACCTGTTTGTCTTCAATTCTTTGACTCCTTATCTGATTGCTCCTTATCTTTTATTCAACAGTCTTTTCATCCTTTAAGCTATGTCCGGTACTCTGGTGCTCCTCTGGCACCCATCTGCCCTTTTGTCTAGGCCCAACACCTATCTGCCCTTTTATCTAGGTTTGGCACCTGTCTGGCTTGCTCACAGCATGACCACTGGCCTTCAGGAATCCCACAGATAGCGAAAAGCAAGAGCACGGTGACTCAGCATAATTAGCAAGCTATGTTCACAGAAGCAAATAGCGAAATTAGGTACCTAGTCACCTCAACTTTATTAACTTCTTATATGGCCCCTCTTTGCACAGGGTCCTACATTTTCTAGTCCAGGAAATCTGTTTGTAACCTGTCTAGTAGGACAGCCCGTTGATGATTGGCATATTTTGTTTATTGTTAGCATGTCTGCTTTGTTTCTTATTGTGTGTTTAACGATTGATTGATCATTTAATTGTCATGGCTGTTCAACCAAAAACAAATAAAGAAGGGTGAGATGTGGAGGCTCCTTCAAAGACAATAGTACCTTGTTAGCAGATAGCTAACCGCAAGGATGTCAGTCTTCTCAGCAGATGGGGGACAGAGCTGAAAAAGGAGGACTGCAGAACACCTCCCCCTGCCCCGTGTGAGGAATGTCTTGTCAGAAGAAAAGAAACAAAGCCAGGACAACCGGGCAGGTGGCCAGATGCTGATTGTTTGTAAGCTTTGCAACACTTGTGTTAAGAAAGTATAAAAAGAGTGAGCGGAATGCTCAAGTTTATGTATTCATCAATAAGGGGATTTCTCCACAGTTTGGCTGAAGAGCAGGACAAAGGGAGGGGAGACTGAGTGGAGCCATGAGCCAGTGGGACAAAAAGAGCCATCTGCAACGAAATGGGGGCCTTTACAAAGGAGGGAAATAAGAGAATTCCCCCACATTCTTCAGCAAGGGAGACAAAGGAGTTGCTGAGCTCAGGTGAGAACAGATGGCGGGAGGCCGGAGTTCAGTGTAGGTGGGCCGGGAAGGCTGTAACTTCTGAGTACCTTGGCCAACGGGGAAAAGGAGAAGGCGTCCCTGGGTCAGGAAATTAGGATAAAAGCGGCGACTGCGTCTCCCAGCAACTTGAGAGACCCCATAGGGATATGCCTGGGGGACTCTCCCTTTATTTGAATAAAGTTTTAGGACTCCTCTGTCCCTTTTTTGGACATTCAGTTCTTGACAGCAAGATTTTCCGCACAAGAGGTTGATTTGAAAATAAAATTGTCTCACTCTGCACCCCAGACTGAGTCCGTTTCTTCACAAGGTGCAACATTTATTTATACATTTAAACATCATTGATGTAGTGAGCATATATGAGCCACAATTTATTTTTTTCCTGTTAAGTTCTCTAAACCAGGGAAGGCATCCTGTCTGCAAACACTTCCAGATTCCAAATGTTTCTCAGTGCACCAGCAGAGATGAGGCTGTTTATGACTTCCATCAAGCCATTAAAATGTCTTGTAATAAAAGACTAGCAGTAGATACAAAGATGTGAAGTTATTTACAGCTGGTTCCAGAAATGTCTGAAATAATTATTGATAAAATATTTTTATATGGCAAGTTATTTAGTCTGCCTTTACTGTTATTGAAGCTGACAAATGGATTTGATAAAAAATAATCAAGGCTACTGAATCCTTCCACAATTAACACTTTGCTGGTCACAGTAGTGTCCCTTTGATAACCTGTGTGCTTTTTTTTTTCCTTCCCTACTTTCTCCTTTCACAGTGAAGTTTTAGATATAAGAGAGGGTTATTATGAGTGCTTTTCATTGCTCAGTGTTGTTCCTCTGTAATCACAAGTCTATCAAATCATAACATTTAAAGTCAACAGATGTATGTATCTGCATCCGTCAGAGTTGATTTTTTGGTTGAGTTGTATGCTTGGAGCAGACTAGGAGCACATGCATTCAATTCCTTTTGGAAAGTGTTTATCAAAAGCATGAGTACGTCTGAATTACAACATAGGCTTTCATTGTAGTTGGTGTGTTGCAGAGATATGTATCTTACAGAAGGAGAAGTGAAAAAGGCCACAAAAATGTGCATATTGGTAAAAACTGAAGAGTAAATCAAATCTGAAGTGTTCACTCTTTATACTACTTTTTTCTGTTAATGTCATTCTCAGTTTATCCTTCAGAGTTTTTTAGTCTGTTTTGTTTTTTTCATTACAGTGACAGAGTGGATATTAGACAGATCCCCAAGAAGAAATACTCAAGGCTTTCAAACTATTTGACGATGACGACTCTGGTAAAATAAGTCTGAGAAACCTGCGCAGGGTTGTAAGAGAACTTGGTGAAAATATGACTGATGAAGAATTGAGGGCTATGATTGAAGAATTTGATAAGGATGGAGATGGAGAAAGTAAGTGTTAAGAGTTAAAATACAATACAATGTGTTCTTAATTTTCTCCCCATTTTAAATGGGAGTCTTAGTCTGAAAATGACTGAAATCTGCAGCATTATCCTCTTTGGTTTTCTTCTAAATGTTTTTGGATCAATCTTGATTTAGCTGTCAAACAATGGAGCTTGTTACTTCTTGTTGCTAGTCCCAGAAATATATTTTGGAGTCTAAAAATCTACTTGTGCTCTCTGCCCTTAAATTCACTAGTGACTCCCATTCAGCCTGCTGCTATTGAAAGTGGTAAAAGTGTAGCTCAAGCAAGTGAATTGGTACTTGGGCAATTCAATTGATTTCTAACTACACTGCATTTTTATTTCCGTCTAAATTAAGAGGGTTAAAGGGCTAAGTTTCTCACTTCTGGGATCATGTAGTCCAGTGTTTCTCAAGTGCTAATATGCTGTTGCTGTGGTTTCTGTATGTTACTGAGGTGGGCAGTATTAAGCTAGTAAACCATGCTGGACTTACCTTGGGCCCATGCAGGATCACTTTAGATGGATTTTGGACGTGCTTTTGGAGGTAAGAGTGGTTAAAAAGCAAACTAAACAAAAACATGTGTTTATGCTAGAAAACTTAATGCTTGTATTGCCTTGGGGTGGTGCTGCTCCCCTGTGTTGTTCCTGTGATGGGTTTTATTGCACACTTCTGGCTTTCCAGCTAAACCAGTCAGCTGTATTGTTCATAGGTCTCTGTAAAAGAAAGTAATTTTGGAATATTTATGTCTTGGAGGTCTGTTTTTAGAAACTCCAGGACATAGGTTCTTGTAGCTTTTGTCTTTAGTGAATCTGTCTATAGGAAACACAATCTAGTGTTAGGTCTCAAATTTTGACATAGAGCGAGAAAGAAGGCTTCACTGAAATAACATTCTCCTTTAACTCTCTAGAGTCAAAGTCAATATTTACTTCATATTAAATGGGATGATAGTTACTTATTTCATGATCATGTATGTCATAGCCTTGAGGGAATCTGAAACTAGGAAAGACAGGCACGTGAAACTAGGGAAGACTGATATGCACAACGAACTCATAAGCAAAGTTGCAAATACATAGTAAGTCTGAGAAGATTACCTGAGTAATTGGGAATTGTCACTAAATTTCTCTTTATAATTGTTTGAATGTTAAAAAACAGGTTAATCATTGTAACATGGTATTTCCATTCTACTTTGCTCTATTATTGAACAAAGATGTCAAGATATTTTGGGGAGGATGTTTGGCTTTATGGCTCTCAACTTTCTTTGGCTTCTAGTTTTGGTATGTGTGCAGTACTGGAACTGGCTATGCTATATTTCTGAAACAGTCTATAGAATATATATCAAAAAGAATTAGGTATGCTTACAGTATTTACACCAACCAAATTCTTTTTTTTTTTTCTCATTTGTTTTTGTTTCTTATTAAGCAGGTAGCTGATAGTCTCAATGGGCTACTTTGGGAAGGAAGAATATTTTTCTTTACATTCTGTATTTTTCAGTAGTCATCGTGTAACTAGGCAACACCTGAGAGAACCTCCACCTTAATCAATTTTTTCCTATGTACTGGAAAAATTAAAAGGCCTTAATACTTCATGGAAATGCCTTTCATACCTCTTACACAGAGGTGTTTTACTATGAATGTGTTCTTTCCCTGATCTCAAGGTAGAAGAAATCAATTCAAAACAGATAAGTACGCAGTTTGACTAGCAGCATTTTAAAATTGTTCTGTAAGTTGAAAATGCAGGTCAGGAATAAAAAAAAAGTCAAGTAGTAAAGATTATTCATTCTATCTCTTTGATAATACCCAAAATATGATTCTTCTGAGTTTGATGGGACATCCTCAGGTGCTGGAAAGTACAATATAACAAACTGAACTTCTGTGCAGAAAGAGAAGTGCAGTATACTCTGAATAGCAGGCCTGATTGCTTCATATTATAATGAAAGCGATATATTATTAATTATAACTTTTAGATGCAAAAATATTTGCTTACTGTAATCAAAATACATGAGTGATATATTGTATTTTTTCATGCATTCTGGTGCTTAATGTTCTGCTTTGAGGCTTATGGCTGAAAAAAGGAATGCAATACTCTTGCATTTTATCCCATTCTGTGTTTAAAATGTGCCTTCTGGTCAGTAATATCCTGGGGTGGTAACGCAGAGATGGCCAGAATGCTGTGACATTCGTTTGGTTCTTCATATTACACTGACACATGGAGAGCACAATGCACAGGCAGGTTGTGGACACAGGAGGACATTGTCGTGGCCATTGGGACTCCTGGAGGACTCTGATTACCGCACAGCAGCCTCGCCTTGAGGATTGTGTGAGGAGAAATGTATAAAATCATTTAAGGATTTTTGGGATTCTGAGAAGGAGGAAAGAAGCTGTAATTGTTTACTGACTATGAGAGTAGTTAAACACTGGAACCTGGGAGGTATTCAGAGCTTTACTAACAAGAGCCTGGGCAATCTGATTTAGTTGACCCTGTTGAGCAAGGCATTGGCTATGATCTGAGGATTATTGGGTTCAATAACTTGAAAAGTATTTAAAATCTCAGAAATAACATATTTTTTAGCATGGAGTAATGCATTTGATGACTTCCAATAGGCTTAGCATATTCACAGACATCAGTTGTACAAACGTATGATTAAAGGAAATGCAAAACTTACTCTGCTAAATACTAATGAAGATACATATTTACTTTGATTGTAGATATGGGAAATTAAGAATCATACGTGATTCAGTAAAGTCTAGTGAATGGTGACTTCAAAAGAAACAGTAAAGGAGAATTTCTGTAAAATGTAGAAACATAGTCTTAACTCAACCTAGCAATTAGTTCCTCTTCCCTGAAACCTTACTACTTGAGGTCTAGCATTGACACATTATTACCAATTTTATATTAACAATTTCAGGTGGCTTATGAAGCTGGGCAGTAGCATATGTACAGTTTTCTGTAAGTATAATGGCATAAAGCTGTTAATACTATTGTCTCCTGTCATGGTCTTGGTGTACTGACCGTGTGTGTGTGTCTATATATAAAACCAGGGGTAACTATATGCATTTTTTTACTCTTCTAGATTAAGATGTATTCCTTAATTTTTAAGGATTAATATTATACATGTGTTTTGGGCCAGGGGAGGGAATACAATCTCCCAAATAGCTTTCATTACACCTATTTCACTTATGAATCACACAGAACAATTAGGCCACAAGTCTGGTTGTAGTGTCAGTCATCTGACCTAGACAAGTAAGTAATATCACTGCTAAAGGAAAGTAATGTTTTATCTTTTAATTCTTAGTGGCTTTGCCAGGTATTTGACTTAATTACATTTTAGGGAGTAGCTAGATTTTTTTTTCTTTTGGTTACTTAGGGATCTTGCCAGATATGTGTGTGGCTACATGTAATTTATTTTCCTGCAATCAAAATGATTTTCATCTGAATTTATGATTATTGTGGCTACTGAAAAGCTACCTTGGACTTCAAAATATATGCTTTGTTGACACGGGGGTATATTGGAGATGGAAATTTCTGTGATCTGTAGAGTCATAAAAATCTCCTGTGAGAAGAAGAGGTCAGACCTTGGGAAGGAAGATGTTTGCCTGCCTAGGCTGAGCGATAAGGAGCAGGGATACAGCTGCTCAGCCCGGTTCACAGGCAGCTCCCCCTGGAAACCTGTTGAAGCCGGCCGCTCAGCTGGGCTTGTAGCCAACTTAACCGCAGATGTCCTCCAAACTAGCTTTGGAGGTCAAACATCCGGATAGGAGGAAGAAGAGGAGGAAGGCAGGACCCTCGAATTGAGGGCTGGGACCCCCGACTGGCATGCGCGCCTGCGCACCCAGTGGGGAGAGTTGCACAACTCGAGGCCCAGTTTGTCCGCCCTCCGGCCTGCCTCCTGGGTCGTACTGACCCTACGTGCCAGGATGCACCGGGCATAAAAGTGGACAGTGTGGAGAGAGCGGGGGAGAGAAGAAACTCCTGACTCTGAGGCCTACGCTGTCTCCGTGGGAGCCGGTCAGCAACTCTCTCTCTCTGGTCTGCAAGCTCGAGAGGATCTTTGGGTCCAGATCAGCAGGTATAACCTCGTGAGTAGTTATCCATACTTGTCTGATTTTATGTGCTTTCACCTGAATAAATACTCGATGTAGTCACCTCATTCTGGCTGATTATTGCCGAATCCCGAGCCCATCCGGAACAGGGGGTCTCGGACACCACGGACACAATCAATGTGATCAAGCAGTGCCAGTTTATTCAGGGTTCCAATCGCGCTTATATGCAAGGCTTCCCCGAACACGTGAGCACTTCTTTACAATGATTAGTTAAGACCCCGCGTCTACGCATCTAACTATACAGTGTGATAGGCTAACTAGCAGTGTCCACGTGTCCTTACATTTAACGACCGTCCCCCTCTTCCTGTTTGTCTCAACTCTTTGACTCCTTATCTGATTCTCGGCTGAATTCCTTATCTTTTAGTCAGCAGTCTTTTCATCCTTTTCAGCTAGGTCTGGTGCCCTGGCACCCGTCTGGTGCCTATCTGCCCTTTCAGCTAGGTCTGGTGCCTATCTGCCCATTCATCTAGGTCTGGCTTGCTCACAGCATGACCACTGGCCTTCAGAAATCCCACAATTCCCCCTTCTTGTTTTTGAGTGAGCCAGGATTCTTGATGGTTCACCCAAAATATGTCTTTGATCGCCTTGTCCACCGTCTGTCTCAGACACTTAATCAGGCAGGGAACGACAACCAAAATGCACAAGAAGATTAGTAGAATCATCAAAGCCGTTTTGATCAGTGATTGTAGCCAACCCACAATGCCCCAACCTTTGAACCAGTTGTACAGCCATGACAGACCCTCATCCTCTGTAACTTTATGCAAAATCCTTGCGTGATCCCAAATGTCTTGGACATCCGTAAGTATTTTGCCGGACTGATCAATATAGCTGCAACATGTTTCATTTATCAGGGTACATACTCCTCCAGCCTGTGCGGTTAGGATATCAAGGGCCCTTCGGTTTTGTAAGACTATTTTTCTCAGGGAATCCACCTCTGTTCGCAATCCAAGAATTGCTTCTGCTGTTCTGTTAGCGATGATTTCCATTTCACCTGAAATATTTAGAATCGCCCTCTCTAATTGAACAATACCAAGGGTTGGCAAAAGTGCCCTAACAAAATTTGGTATTGTATCTTATTAGAGGATTATTAATCTCTCATTTGGTTCTAGACTTTCCCCAAAGGCCCCGTCCATTTTCCTGTGTTCCAGTCTCTCAACATCACCTTACACAGACCTGACTTTATTTCTGTCAGGGCTCCCTTTAGCTCAGTCCCGTGTTTGACCATCAGAGGGACTAGGCTGTCCTGGGGTAATCTCAAAAATTTTAAAACATATACTACTTTTGCCAATCTCTCTGCAGGCATAATTCCCAATTCTCCCCCTTTTTGTTTTTTGTAGCTGGCATTTCAGCGTTTGGTTCATACGTTCCACTATGTCATGGTCCTCAGGATGCAAGAATATGGTGAAAAAACAATCTTTTAAATCGATTATTAAGATGTCCCAATCATTTTGGAAGCTTCTCTATTTCCATTTCTATTTATCTTTGCATAGCTTCAATTTGGTTTCCTCCCCAGAAATTGTTTGGGATTTTCATATACTGAGGAGGCCTCCGCTCCAGTAGCAATTGAGGCTTTTACAATTTGTAAGGACTGTTGCAGGTCCTTCCGTGCCAGTCGCGCTGGAGCTTGTCCGTCATATTCTTGTTTCCCATGCTGAAGTATTTCCCTAGTCTCTTTCCAAGGATACAAGTCAGAGTACGGCTCCCAGTCCTCCACTGGTGGGGGGGATGCCATAGTCTGAGTTATTCCTGGCTTTCCCCCTTTCAACTTCTGCACTTTCTTGTGCTTATTCAGCCCTCTCTGCTGATATATATTACACAATAAAGATCTACAGACCACAGACACAAACAGCACAAACACAGTTTCTATCCAGTGGCACAACCTCACGTAGCTGTGCACTCCACTAGTAAGTTCCACTGTCTCAATTGCCAAAGCCCATCCTCGTCGCCAATTAGGTTGCGAATGGGCTTGGGATTTGGCAAAAATCACACAAAACAAGGTGGCTACCACGAGCCTCTCTCTATTCAGGTGAAAGCACATTAAAGAAGCAAAGTATGAATAATTACTCTTGAGGTAACACTTGTCAGCAGGATACTGAGACTGAACATTCTCTCGAGTTGGCAGATTAGAGGGTTGCTGACAGGCTCCTAACTCGGCGGGCGTCCCCGCGGAGACAACGTAGGCCTCAGTGTTAGGAGTCTCGCCCCCTCCTCTCTCTGCACTGTCTGTTTAAGCCCGGTGCATCCTGCCACGTAGGGCCAGTACATGCCAGCAGGCAGACCGGGGGGAGGGTGGACAAACTCCACCTTCAGTCACATAACCTTCCCTCCTGGGTGCACAAGTGCACATACCAGTAAGTGGTCCCAGCCGTCAGTCTGAGGGTCCTGCCTTCCTCATCTTCCTCCCTCTCGGGTGTTTGACCTTCAAACTAGTTTAGAGGATGTTTGCAGTTCCCGGGTAGGCAAACATCTTCTTTCTCAAGATCCCATTATGACTCTACAGATCATACAAATTTCCAGCTTTCAACCATACCTCGTGTCAGCATCAATATACAAAGGATACAACACGTAATAGAGATGAACATAGCAAATAGAAATAATAGCCCTAATAACAGTTTCTGTCCTCACTTAAAGCATTGCAATTCTCCAACCCCCACTTTAAAAGACAGATCAAATCCCCCTGCACCTCCCTCTTGGCTGTTGTCAAGCCCTCAGCAACATCAGTCTCCTTGATCTCATTCGCCTTTTCTTCCCTGGCCCCCTTTTCTAATTTTTCAAGGTGATCCAGCAAGTCCTGGACCCAGCCGGGCCGTTCCTCAGGTTCGCCAGGGGGATCCGGAAGCGGGGGCACAGATGGTGCAGGCGCTGCAGGCGCAGGTGGGGGGGTTTTGATGATGGATCTCCAAACACCAGCGGTTGTCGGTGGCATGGTGGTCCCGGTCCTGAAGTGCTCGCAAAGGCCGCCGTGGCTCCGGTGGCCACTTTCCTTTCTGCTTTCATATCGGAAGTAGGCAACTCCGGGAGAGGAGGGTACGACGCAGTCGACCTCTCTTCCTCTCCCACTGGACCCGGCGCAGGGGGGTCCTACAGGTACACTGCTCGCAGGTTTGGGAGGCTCACGATCCGTCAGCAGCCCTGTGATGTCCTTTGGGCGATGGGGGGACTCAGAACTCCCCTGCTTTCGCGGCTTGTCGGATGGTAACACTGGGCCCATGAACACCTCCTGAGAGGAGGTAGCTGCTTTCATCGGCCCTCTCTCTGAACTCGGTGACATGGTAGCCACAAGCACCGCCGTTGCAGCAGCGCGTTCGGCCTTCATTTCCTTTAATACCTGTCGTACCAACCGCCACCCAGTGGCTAATTTGACAGCATCTTTTGACCCCTTACTCACTTCTTCCCACAACTCTGACCTGATCCGGTCCCACGTGGGCATCTCAAAGGCCGCATTTACTGAAGGGATCAAATCCCTCTCACGGGCCCATGTCAGTAGTTTCTCGAGTAAAGCCTTATCATATTTTAGTCCTCTCGTAGAAAGGACATGTTGGAGGAGCTCAACCACTGCTTCTTCCTCAGAACTTAGCGTGGACCCCATCTCCTCCCCAGCAGCTCAGCTGTCCTGGGTGAGATTCCAAATTCGTCTTTACGCCGGCGATTTTCCAGGCGCCGGGGCAGCACCTGTTTCGGCTGGATCCTCCCACATCCTCGGATACCGCCGCTGGTAAGCGCTCTTGGAAGCCTTCGGCGCGAGGGTCCCTGTTCGGGCGCCACTTGTCGACGTGGGGGTCTCGGACACCACGGACACGATCAGTGTGATCAAGCTGTGCCAGTTTATTCAGGGTTCCAATCGCGCTTATATGCAAGGCTTCCCCGAACATGTGAGCGCTTCTTTACAATGATTAGTTAAGACCCCGCGTCTACGCATCTAACTATACAGTGTGATAGGCTAACTAGCAGTGTCCACGTGTCCTTACATTTAACGACCGTCCCCCTCTTCCTGTTTGTCTCAACTCTTTGACTCCTTATCTGATTCTCGGTTGAATTCTTTATCTTTTAGTCAGCAGTCTTTTCATCCTTTTCAGCTAAGTCTGGTGCCCTGGTGCCCGTCTGGCGCCCATCTGCCCTTTCAGCTAGGTCTGGTGCCTATCTGCCCATTCATCTAGGTCTGGCTTGCTCACAGCATGACCACTGGCCTTCAGAAATCCCACAATCCTTAAGATAACAGCCATCAAGAAAGGTTGTGTATGCCGAGAGTATCCCTCTCCATCACATAAAGAATGAAATTTCAATATGTAATCTTTTTTCATCTGCAAATTTTTGTATATAACACTTGAAGTAGTTTTATATATGAAGTGAAAATAGTTCATAATATGATATTTAGTGGTGCTTTTTGACCAGTATAAAATGAAAAGCTTATGTACTGTTTTATGCAGGAAAAAAATGTAATTGATTATTTCAAACTCTGGAAAATTTTCATGCTTTTGGTTTTCACTGTAACTGATTGAGAATTACATTTTCCCTGAATATAAAGAACTATAAAGAGGCAAAATGGGCAAGCAAACATCTGTTTTATTTTTTGAAGTGTGCTTTTTCCTCCCTTCAACCTTCAGTTTTTAGGAACAAACAGATAAATATTCATACACATATATTTTTTCCAATCATCTGTTTTTATCTTTGTTATAAATTCTGGCTTGTGCTCCAGATATATTCCCACTTCTTGATTGGTGCAACTGTCTCTCAGGTCTTTCATACCTTCTCAGGATGTACTTTTTATTTTAATGCTAATCCTCATCATAATTTTATTTTAATCATTGCTAACTACTATATTCTATGAACAAAAAAATCATTAAAATAAAATTAACATGGAAAAGAGATACCAGTGTATATAAGGGAGCAATCACAGTATTGTAATTATTTGAACCCAAACCATAAAAAATTTAGGAAGTATAGAATAATGATTAGAGCTAAAAAAATTTATTGGGCAAAGCTTTGGAAATGCTTGTTAAGGTCATATAGTAAAACATGGTGCAACTATGTGATTAATAGTTCAGAGTATTTGGTCCTAAACTAAATTTAAAATCGATTTATATTTTCTGAAATAAGTCTAATCAGGGCAGATTTAACTTCATTTTTAGCCTTTTTAACATGGTTAAATTTGTTGAGTTTTCTTTTAACTGTAAATGTAATACTTAATTTTCAGGGTTTTGTTTAGGAATAATTTGGGCACAAGGCTGGGATAAATAACTGTCAGAATTCTTCATACGTGTATGGCCATGTCTGTATCACTGACTCATTCTAACTAATCCTCATTACAGTAATTAGTGGCAGGCAGAGCATGCTCACTGGTTAAATCTTCTGCAGTAGCTCTGTTTTAACATGTGAGTAAGGTTAATAGCTCAGATATAAGTACAGCAAAAATAATTAATGACTGCTGTGAAATGTTGCAATTTGAAAGCTGTAGTGGTGGTGGGGGGAAGGAGATATCAAATCAGTATCGGATTCACAAACAGCCTGTGGAGCGTAGGTCCAATCTCCTTCCTAGGAGCGAATCGAGTTCCCAAATAGTGTGATCAACTATAAGCTCGACTCTGGCAGTATCGGATTCACGAACAGTCTGTCAACTGTAGGTGCGATCGCCTCCCCCCAAACAAGTAGTCGAGTTCACAAACAGTATAATTTATTCAAATGCAACATTTACAAAGCAGGTTTCGGATGTCAGTACAGGAAATTCTCTACTAGAGCGTGGGGTTTTTAGCTAGCTCTGATGTACACATGTGCAATCATCACTCACCCCAGAAGATGGGAGAGGGCTCTCAGTCTCGAGTCTCCTCAGGCAGCGTCCCAACCTGAGGGGAGGGAAGGGGGATCAGCCTGTCAACTGACCAAGGAGTTAGGATGGATTCTTCCCTCCTCCTTTTCATCCTTAGTTCACCTTTTATACTTTTCTTTACGTTCAGGTTGTGCTTGAGTGACTAGAGTCATACTTAATATTGTTATTGATTGGTGAAAAAGTTTCTCGCTTTCATTTAAAGGTACAGTCAACCGAAAATCTAGAGCGCATGCTCAGTGAGGAGTGGTCCTACCTCGGAGGCGGGTAACTTTTGGGATGGAGGTGTGGTTTTCACATTATAATGAGCAAAATTCAAGCAAAGTTCATCCGAAAGGAGTGATTTGCCACCTTTGCTGGCTCAGCACCGAACTTGTTATCGTATATCTCCCATTAAACAGCCACTGTGCGGATTAGCAGCAGCCCAGCACAGGGAGTGCAACAGAGTTTGGCCGTGGTGCCTTCACTCCACTCCATCCTCCGTTACTCCCCTTTGCAGCTGCGAGGAGGGCAGATTGCGTTGCCCAGGGAACCATGGAGGAGCAGAGTCCGTGCGCACCAGCCATCCTGGAAGTGGCAACTGTGTAGCACCCCAAGCAAGCTTTGTAATGCCCAAACTTTGGTTAGGCCCTAGTTTTCCTCTCACTTCCTGCTTTCAAACAATTCTTCCACACTGCTAATTAACTTATTATGGCTTAATTTCTGCAAGTACATTTGTGTAAAATTTCAGTTAATTATAACTAAAGAATGAAGAAAGTTTGGAGGGGAAAGCTTGTCAAAAGTCCATTTTAATTGTAGCTAATTGTTACTAATAAAATTCATATTTTATTTAGCAAATTGTGTTTGGGAGGTAGAGGGATACCATGGGGCTTTTTTAGACACAAAGATATGAATCATTATTTTAAGAACAAAATAGAATATTATTATAACTTATGTTATGGCGTTCTTGCTAGAGAGGCATAAAGAATTTTTAAAAAAAGCAACCAGCTTTAATATTCTTTTTAACTTTTTTCAAAAGGTTGAATTGTAAGCAAATAAGCAAAGTATAACATTTTTGTTTAGCCATCATTTTAATTTTTTTTCCCAATTTTTTTTTTTTTAGTTTTTTTTTTTTTTTTTTTTTTACTTGTACAGAAATAATAGCTTATTATATATGAGCTGAACTCTGGCTTAAGTGCAATGTTTATGTAAGCTTACATTCTGGCTTTAGTGTGTGGTGTGTGTTTGCGGTTTTTTTTTTTTTTTTTTGGAAAAGGCGAGGGGTGGTCAGGATTCTTCAGATGCAAAAAAATCCAGGCTTGTATTTATAAGATGTAGTTAGCAATTGATCAAACCTCAAGAGTACTAACTGGGAAACCTTTAAGTAAAATGAATAATACAGATATAAATTATTCTATAGTTTATGATGGTTTGCTGTTTATCTAATAATTTTCTTTTTTATTACAGTCAATAAGGAAGAGTTCATTGCTATAATGACCAGAGATATTTAACATTGTAAGAGAAGAAATGAATTCAACACAAAGAGAGGAATCATTGGCAGCTACCTTTATAATATTTTGTATTTCTGGTCAAATCTGTAGCTGGAGTCATGCAGAAGATTATTTTCTTCACAAGACCAGAAGAAACACATTTTTTGTGTACTAATACTTCAGTACTTTGTATCAATAAATAACTAGGATAATTGATACATCGAGTAAGTAATGATATGTTTCTGAATGTTTGAATACTCATTTGTAAAATAGCTTTGTACAAGATTTCTAAATTAAATCATTATTATAAGAATCTTTAGAAGTTGACTTTGTGCTAGCATTAGCCATGACCTTAGTTTTGATATACAAGGTTTGCCAAACTTCCATTTTCATAAATTGTTCTTTACTGTTACTATTTGAAAGTCACATTATTTTTGAAGCTCAATCTAAATTGGACTATAAGTTCTTCAAAATACGTAATTTGTTCCATGTATAGGTTTGTGCTTCCCATTTTCTAAATTCATGGTAACTTAGTTGAGCAAGCATTTGCATCTTTATAGTTGAAATATGCTATTGCTGCTATATTGTGACAGAGTGCAGGCGACTGCATCATGGTAAACTGAATCCAAAAAAAGGTATTAAATTGTTCAATTGTCAGCCAGCAGATCTTTTCAGTGTGTGCAGCCCTGACATCTGTGGAAACAATGACAACTGTTTATCATGACCAGATATTCTTCCTCCAGTACCTCGTTACGACAAAAGCATTGCATGGAATAAACTCTTAAACCTTCAACTCTTTAAGTTAAAAAAAGAGCTTTTTATAGACTTTTTCTGTATTGGTTGTAATTTTTCCCTTTAAAATTAATTTCTGCTTTATGTATCAGAGAATGTAACTTTAAATCCTGTTTAATCCTTTTTGTTTGTTTTTGTTAGAAAACAAGCTACTTTTTAACTATCAGTAACCCTGGGCTTATGAACCAGCAAACAAGCAGAGCTTGCAATTTACTTCAGACAGAAGTTAAGGTGTGTAGAAGAAGTTTCAAGTGTGTATTGTAACATTCCTGTCTGTGAAATACTGTGTTGCTTTCTATTAAGCCATCAAAATCATTCATACAGAGAGGTCATAACAATTCAAAATGACTCGGAGTAACTGCATCTCCCTGACCAAGTCACGAGTAGAGACATCACGTAGAAGCCCAGTGTGGTATGTGACCATTGACTGGGATTTCCTCTCTGGATAATTCTTATACAGAGCAAGGTCTTTTGAATAGCCTTTGCTAGGAAGGAGGTAGGAGCACTTGTTATGGGCTAGATAACCCTTGTACAAGGCTCTGTAAGCAGAGAAGCAGAGGCCAGTGAACTGGAGAGCTCTCAGAAATTGTTCGGGCTGCAAGGGCAGCACAGAAGAAAAACAATGAAAGAAGAAATTGGTGTAATAATAGTGTGTGTTGTGTGTGGTGTTTTTTTGTTTTGTTTTGTTTTTTGTTTGTTTGTTTTTTTCTTCTACTTCTTCCCCTCTGCATTTAGGAGGCCTGTGTTCAAAAACCATGCTTGTTTTGTGCTGTTAACTGTTGAACTAGCACTTCTTGCAGGTTTGTGTGCTGCATGTGCTGCTGTTTCTGTTGGCTTTTCTTGCTGCTCACACAGCAGCATTAAAATGCGCTACACTGGCATTTACAGCTTTAAGATATAAGACCTCAGCTTGCAATTGTGTGCTTGGCCTTAGCATTAACATATGCTTAATTCTCTTGTTGGAGTAGAAAGTAAGTGATTTGGCATGTTTAGATTGTTCAGTAGTCATTAGTGCATCTTCCAGAACTACCCTGGTAACATGTGTATCTCACTTCCAGTCATGGATAGGTGGATTAGTGTTAAAATGTCAAGATTTTTAACTGGAGTATCGGGGATGAATTGCTTTCTCTTACCTCTGCTCTGAGGGTAGTAATGTCTAGTGCAAATCCAGAAATGACAACTCAGTCAATAATGTCTTAATCCACTGCAGTAAAATCTACCAGAGCTGCATTCTCTGAGCCCACAGCTGTGCTACTTTAACTGTGCTGGGTAGTCCATCACTTCTCTAAACTCCAACGTAAATTTGAGGTAGTTTAGAATCTCTGAATGAGTAAAAATCTCATCTCAGAGTACTCTGTATAGCAGACTTACTTAATTCTTTCCAATGCTAAATATGCTATGTCGAACACTTTTGTGTTTTTATTTGTGTAAAAGCATCAGCTCATTTCAGTGGCACGATTAACTCATGAAAAGTCAGAAAATGCCACAGTGAAGGTTGTAGATGCCTCATCGTATGCAGTCTGCAGCAGCGCAGAAGCCCCTCGCGGCTGCTTTGGGGACGGGGCTGCGCTCCCCACGCAGGGAGCTGCAGCGAGGCCTGGCCGACACGCCTGCTCAGAGCTCAGCTCGGAGGCCAAGGAGACTAGGAAAACCTGCCTGCAGCAGAGGGGAGGCCAAAGCCCAGGGGAGTTTCCAAAGGGCGGACGAGAAAAGCGGCCCGCGGGAAGAGGCCTGGCCTGCCCCGCGCTCGGAGCTCTCGGCCCAGCAGTGCGTGCGGGGCTGCAGGGCCGGGCAGCAGCAGGAGCAGCAGCCCTGGCGGCCTGGGCTTGGGACTCAGTTTTAGGCTGTCTGTTGTGCAGCCCTGAGCTCTGCTGGAGCTCGTGCCTTAGCTCAGAGTATGTCCTCATTTCCTGCAGTAGCTACAGCACAGGAAGCCTGGTGTTGCACGAGGTGGCATGAAACTGAGTGTGGACAAATATTTTGAGATTTAATTTTTTGTCTTAAGCTAGTTTTATGCTTTGTAGAGTTCTGTGATATCAAGGCTTAGTGAACTTTATTAAAATTAGTGATGATTTTTTATCACACGTTACCCAAGAACAGATGCAGAAGACAGTTAAAATAAATACAGCAGCTCCCGTGGAAGAGCTTAGACCTCCTTAGGTAGCTTGTAGTTGCTTGCTGCCACTCACGTGGCTGGAGATTTTTTCTTTAATCTGTTGGATGTGCTACTTGCATAAGCAGCCCTTATCTTACTTTTGCCAAATTGGCTGTTATTAGTGAGCTGGTAAAGTTGTGAATGCAGCTTGTCTTGCCCACACAGCTGTAGCTGAAGGCAGAGCTGCATTTTTTTTATATAAATCATTTTGAAATGGCATGCAACTGCTTGGCCAGTGGAGGTGGCACTTGCCACTTTTTGGTCCTTAATAAATTTCTCGAGTTTTGTGTATTGAAAATGTTGCAGTTTGAAAGCCGTAGTGGTAGTGGTGGTGGTGGGGGGGGGGGGGGGGAGGAGATATCAAAAAAAAAAGTATCGGATTCACAAACAGTCTGTGGACTGTAGGTCCGATCGCCTTCCTAGGAGCAAATCGAGTTCCCAAATAGTGTGATCCACTATAAGCTCGACTCTGGCAGTATCGGATTCACGAACAGTCTGTCAACTGTAGGTCTGATCGCCTCCCCCCAAACAAGTAGTCGAGTTCACAAACAGTATGATTTATTCAAATGCAACATTTACAAAGCAGGTTTCGGATGTCAGTACAGGAAATTCTCTACTAGAGCGTGGGGTTTTTAGCTAGCTGTGATGTACACATGTGCAATCATCACTCACCCCAGAAGATGGGAGAGGGCTCTCAGTCTCAAGTCTCCTCAGGCGGCACTCTGGCGCAAGGGGAGGAAAGGGGGGGGATCAGCGCATCAACTGATCCAGAATTTATGATGGATTCTTCCCTCTCACTTCTTGGTCTCTTCAGGCAGCGTCCCAGCGCAAGGGGAGGGAAGGGGGATCAGCCTGTCGACTGACCCAGGAGTTACGATGGTTTCTTCCCTCCAGACTTTTCATCCTTAGTTCACCTTTTATACTTTTCTTTACATTCAGGTGGAGCTTGAGTGACTAGAGTCATACTTAATATTGTTATTGATTGGTGAAAAAGTTTCTCGCTTTCATTTAAAGGTACAGTCAACCGAAAATCTAGAGCGCATGCTCAGTGAGGGGTGGTCGTACCTCGGAGGCGGGTAACTTTTGGGATGGAGGTATGGTTTTCACATTATAATGAGCAAAGTTCAAGCAAAGTTCATCATTTGCCACCTTTGCTGGCTCAGCACCAGACTTGTTATCGTATATCTCTCATTAGACAGCCACTGTGCAGCTTATCAGCAGCCCAGCACAGGGAGTGCAACAGAGTGTGGCCACGGTGCCTTCACTCCTCTCCATCCTCCGTTACTCCCCTTTGCAGCTGCGAGGAGGGCAGATTGCATTGCCCAGGGAACCGTGGAGGAGCAGAGTCCGTGTATACCAACCATCCTGGAAGTGGCAACTGTGTAGCACCCCAAGCAGGCCTCTATAATGCCAGAGCTGTGTTAGGCCCTAGTTTTCCTCTCACTTCCTGCTTTCAAACAATTCTTCCACAAACACTTCTTCCACATTTTGGAAGGCGTCATTTCAAGCCCACTACTGGAGGTAGGGACATTACAGCACAATAACCCAGTTGTGGTGGAAAGGGTAGAATAAGAAATGTCTATGTCTAAGAAAACAGCTACCAATTGAAATAGGAGCTGTGCAAGCTGCTACTGAA
>NW_028289460.1:0-104740 GCF_059628265.1 Tinamus guttatus
CCCTGGCCTCTTGCTGGCACTAATGCTCCTCCCTGTTGTCGGAGAACACCTTGCCTGCCATCTGCTTCTTGGAGGGTTTTTGCAGAGTCTGTCCAAAGGCAGAGGACGTGGCTTAAATTCTTGTGAGCACTGAGCATGGGCAGTTGCAGAGTGCGAGCAGCATCTAGGGGCCGGCCCTGTCAGCAAAGCTAAGGGCTGCAGAGGAAACGCACTCACCTGGGGAACACGTGGACTCGGCTAGACCTGGTTCCAGGAGTATCGATGTTTCCGCTTGGCTCAACAGGATCCGCTGGCCAAGGGACCTGCAAGACAACCCAGGCCCGTTGGGAGGTTTCCAGGGCAGCTCCCTGCCTGCTGACAAAGGCAGCAGCCCCTCATCCTGCTACAGGAGGAGCCTGCTGCTGCAAATCCCTCTTCTGAGTCCTCTGCCATGCACATTAGCCCCTAATTGTGGAGCGGAGATGCTCCACAGCAAAGACTTGCAAGTGCTCAATAGTCATGCCAAGCATTTAATAGAGACAGGCATCCAGGAAGACAGGCAGTGTTTTCCTTGGGAGTGGGGAATTTGGCGGGGGGAAACACACTGCGGAAGGTGTTTGTGTAGCCCACCACATGCAGGATGGCCACGGAGGCTTCCCAAAGCAATGGAAGTAGGCCTGGGAAGCTGAGCAACTTACACTGCGAAGGGCCGCAAAGAGGCTTACCCTTCTCCTCAGCCGTTGGATGCAGCTGTCGTAAAACATCATGCAGAGCGTGTCTCCCTGGCAGCTCAGCACACCCAAGTCCCGGAACGCAAAGACCACATTCTGCTTGTTCTCCAAGTGCAAAGAGAATAAGTGGATGGTCTCTTCCACACAGGCTTCAACCACACGCTGTGGCAAGGACGTCACCAGGGACAAGAGCTGGTAGTTCAGTGGCTCAATTTGGATGTCGTCTGCAAGGAAGTCAAACAGTGTCAGTGCTGCAGCAGGTGCAATTTCCAGGACTAGGTGAGAAAGACATGGGAGTGGCAGAGAGATGAAAGTGGGGGCAGGTCAGGGCAAGAGAGCCCGACTTGCTGCAACACTTGCAGCAGAAGACTCCAGAGAAGGTCCTTCCCAAGAAAGAGATCTCTGTGTGGGGGCTTGCGTGGGGGAAGCTCTGTGTGTTCCCCCAGCTGTGGAGGGCATTGCCTGCTTCTGGCAGCTCCTGCAAAGCGCAGGGAGCACACTCCCAGCCCGGGTACAGTGGCAAGGGGAAGCAGAGGGTGGTCCCTGCTGTCTCACCAGGGAGATTCACTTCGGGGCACGTGAGCCCACGCGGCCAGACCATCTGCATGCCCAACTTGAAAATGGGTGTTCGAACCCAGAGCACCTGTTCTGCACCCAGGTACAATGGCTCTTCAACTGTACAGAAGGTGCCAAGACCCTCCAGCAGGACACCCTGCACACGGAAAAGACAAAAACATGACGAGTAAGCACTGTGTTGGTGGAAAAGGGGAGGACTCTGCAAGCACGGGCAGGCTGCTCTGTGCTCTCCCTGCTGCTGCTGCTGCAGCTGCACGAAGGAGCACTGTGGAAAGCTTTGGAGGAGAGCTCCTTGCTGCAATGTTGTCTTCACCCTCCTCTGCACACATGGCCCTCCCTGTCCTCCAAGTATTTCCTAGCATCTCAGAGCACAAGAAGATGCCGGAGCTCTCTCAGAGCACCAAGGGAGGAAACTGCCTCCGTCTCTCTGCTTGATCTCTCCATTCTGGCCACAGCCAAAAGAGAAGGCCCACGAGGTGCCGACTGGTTTCTCCCACAAGCTCTGCACGTGCTTTCTCCCCAAGTTAGCTAAGGAGCTGCTCTGCCGCATGCTGGCCGGTGGCAGTGCGCTGCCATGGCGCTGGGGGAAGGATCATTCCCAGGGCCCAGGACGCCCTGGGAAACTGCAATGCTGCAGGGTGAGGGGAGCAGGACGCCAGCCCACCTTGCCAATCACAAGCTGCTGCAGGATGTATCGGGAAACAACATCCCAAACCATGACAATCTCTGTGAAGCAAGGGAAAGAAGTGTCAGGCAGCTCCAAGCTCTGCGCAAGCTTCTCCTCCCGGGGTGACAGAGGCACGCACATTCAAATCAACCAAAAAGCCACTCCGCCAGCTGCGAGCTGGCCTATGGCATCGTTGCAGGCTGCCCACCTCCCGCTGATCCCCATGGAGGTGCAGAGAAGAAAGCGGGACAAGGGAAGGGTTTGGCAGAAGGGCAGCGGCCACCTGCCTCCTGGCCAAGGATGCCATCTCCAAGCTCAAGCTATGTTCTGCCCACTGGAGGCCCACGAGGATACAGGAGGAAGAAACAGAGCTTGCACCAAACAAGAAGAGAGGCGGCATTGGTGGCAGGCTCTTGAGAGACCCATGGGAATGCCGGGACACCTTCTGCCCCTGGAGGAAGGACCCCTTCCCACCCAGAGCCAGTCCCCAGAGGGCCTCCCCCTTCCCACGCAGATCTGACCCCACACTGCAACTCCCTGAGCAGAGGGAGCTCTGCCCAAAGGAGCTTGGGGCTCAGGGCAGCAGCACGACCAAGAATCATGAGTCCCGCACAACACTCTGTCTCCCAAGCGGGACAGGATCCTCGGACCAGACTCTTACAACAGCCCCCAGCCCTCTGCAGGCTACAGCCCCGGAGCCACAGCTGCTTTGACAACTAACATGGTCTGCGGCACCTGCTGCAGCAGCGCCCAAAGCCCTTACCCTCAGCAGAGAGCTGCAGGAGCACAGGGAACAAAACGGAGTACGCCGGACTGATGATCTGAGTCCAGAAGCCCTCCATCTTGGCTTCCCACCTGTCCTTGGTTCGCTGGTCAAGCAGGGAAGAAGGATTCTCTTCCCGTGACCTCGCCAAGGACTCCTCTCTCTCCAACGAGCCCCTTGTTCTCAGCCCGTGAGGGAGAGCTTCCCCGAGCACTCTCACTGCCTCCTGTGTGCGCTCCTCGTCACCGAGAAGCTCCAAAGGGCAGCAGTGGAGCAGAGCACGGCGAGCAGTGACCAGCAGCGCGCGTGCCTGGCAGGGAAGTGACGGGGCCCTGCCGGTCGCTGGGGTCACCTCCTTGTGATGCAGCACAAGCCAGTGTGACCTCAGCGCGTGTCACCAGGGGCTGCATGAGGGGAGCGGCAGCTGAAACACCCAGGGAAGGCGGCGATTCCTCCCAGGGAAGGAGATTTTAGTGAGGTGGGGGGGGGTTCATCTCTTCTCCAGAATTACCACAGCTAGGACAAGAGGAAATGGCCTCAAGCAGCACCACGGGAGGTTCAGTTAAGACCGTAGGAGGAATGTCTATAGTGTAAGACGAGCCAAGCATTGGAACAGGCTGCCCAGGAACATCATGGAGTCACAGTCCCTGGCAGTGCTCAGGACGTGTGTGGATGAGGTACTTAAGGACATGGTTTAGCAGGTGTGGTATTGAACTGTTTATAGTTCAACTCAGTGATCTAAAAAGGTGTTTTCTAACCAAAACAGGTCTCTGATTCTATGATTCTAAGGTTTGGGCACTAGCAATGATCAAGGCGGAGCTGGTGTGGAACAGAAGGGGAACATGCCCTTCACACACAGTGTCTGCAGGTGTTTGCCCAGGCTCCTGGGCCCAGCACGAGGCAGCGGGTCCCACTCCATGGCTGTCCCCCATGTCCCGGCAGTGGAGGTTGTGCACGTGGCCTGGGCGCCGTGGTCCTCATGCCTGGTGTAGTGTGATGGCCAAGACTGGGGATGCTGGGGCAGATGTTTTTTCTGGGGGGAGCACTGCCGGATTAGGGGGTGTTTGTGGGGATGCTGGTAGTCTGGGGTGTTGGCCCATTTTGTGGAATATTTCTGTGCTTCAGGGATGTTCCAGTCTTTGTGGACTGGTGCCAATTGAAGCGGGTGGTTCCCATTGCAGTGTTGCTGGTGTTTTGAGGGTGCTGGCCCTGCTCCTTGGAGGCCCTGGGAAATGCTGCTCGAGACTGGCCCATGCAGCTCTGCAGTTGGTTTTGCACGGCTGGCTCCCATAGGCAGCGCCCGGAGCTCCATGGCTTTTGTGTGTACAGGTGCTCAGCGTGTTTGAAGGGAAGAAAGGCAGAGCGAGGTGGGAAGGTCCTCCCTGCGCTGGGGTCGGTCCCTGTTGCAAATGTCCCATTACATTTTTAGGTGTGAGGGGCTCTTTCTGCATGGGTCCTTGGTCTCAGTACAGGAGGAGAGTCAGACTTTTCCTGGAAAAGTGATGACTGCTTCTGCCACTCCGTGCCGCTCTGTGTCCATGGAAGGGCCCCAGCTGCCATCTTGCGTGTCCTGGGCTCATCTCAAGTGGCTGAGGCCAGGAGCTGCAAGGCCCCCAGACACTCCGGTTGCTGCTAGGAAATGGCCTGTGGTGCTGGGAATGGCCCTTAGGCAGCAGGACAGATGGAGCACCTGGCCCCGGCCAGCAGCATCTCCTCCCTGTGTGAGACAGGGAGAGCTCGTGTGCTCTGCATGGTGCAGAGAGAGGGTCCAAAATGCCTGTGCCCGAGCACTGCAGGATTTGTGTGGCCACACACTGAGGCAACAGAGCCCCGCTCTCTGCGGAGCGCCAGTCTCCTTCCCTTGCTTGCAACTGGCTGCACAACTGTTCTGAATGGTGGGCATGCATGTCTTAGGGCACGTGCACTCTGCTGCACAATCATCTGCCAACAGGAAGGGAGAAAGATCTTGGTGGGCTCGTCTGGATATGACGTCCCATTGCCAGGGGAGCAGGGCATGCTGGCGAGTCCTGAGAGGAAGAGTTAAGTTTCCAAATCCATTCCCTGCACCTTTCTGGCTAAGGAAGTCACCTGGGCAATTCCACCCCAAGAAGAGCCTTGAGCATATGGTGCTTCTCGAGTATCCGGCTCCTTTATCCAAGATGCTCTCGAGCCTGAAAGGGACTCAGAGGTGGAGAAGACCAGGAGGAAGAATGGCATTCTGTGCTAGAACTGGAGGAGGGCTCTCCCTCGTGGCTGTTTCTTCGCCAGCCCTAAAGAGCGATGCAGGCATCCTGGCAGCAGCATCCCCCATCCGGGGAAGGAGTTTAGGCCTTCCCACCTGCTGAACCCCGGTGTGTGTAACTCACCAAACATCTTCTTCCATTTTGCCATCCAGAACATAAGACGCTTTGTTTCCCACTGCATATGAATTGACATGTCTCAGAGCAGGATTTAGGCAAGGTTTTCCCCATGATATGGTCTCCCGGAGCTGGGAAGGGTCTTTCTTAGAGCCAAGGAAGCTGCCCGCAGGTAGGAGCTGCCAGGCTGCGCAGGACTGCCCCACAGACGTGCCGACTTTGCTTTTGGCTACTGATGGGGGATAGCTTGTGCCTCGCAAGCATGTCCTCTCCCTGCGGGAGCCCGCCTGCCCTTGCTCAAGGCTTGTCCCAGGGTGCAAAAAGCAGTGTTGCAGCGCCCAGCGTCATCTCAGAAACAGCTGCCCTGGAGGGCCTTTCCAATGGCCTTTCTTCTTCCTTTTCTCTGGTCAAGACAGGCATGGCTCAGAGCGAGAGTGTCCCGGGATGGAGGCTCCACGCTCCCCCTGCTACCCTGTGCCCCCTGCCTGCCCTTCCAAAGCTGCCCTGGTGCTGCTTGCAAGCTTCACACTGCACCAAAGAAAGGCTCACATGAACTCAGAAAGGGAGTTTATTTGGGGGGAAAAAGACATTTCTCCCGGACACTTCCAGCTTGTGGCCCCGCTGCTCTTTCTTCTGGAGGCTGCTCATCACTGAAGCACTGAGGGGTAGAGGAGAAAGATGCTGAGTGTGTCATGACATGCAGGTGCCTCCTGAAAATCCAGTGGCACATCCCAGCCCCCACCTCATTTCCGTGCAAGGGATGGCTGGGCCAGGCACAGGCGAGGCCAAGCTCCAAGGGCACTTGTGTGCCCTGGCGTAGGGGGCAGCGAAAGGCCCTCTTTCCCCCAGGCCTTGGCACAAAGGGCTTGGCAGGAGCAGGGACCCTGCCTGCCTTGGGAGCTACTTACCGGCGAGCCTCCTCCTGCAGCTGCAGCCTCTGGCGGTTTTGGACCACCTTCTCCCTCCAGCGATCCCGGAGGACTTTGTAGGATTCCAGGAGCTGCAAGGTCTGCTTTGCTCGTGGCGAGAGATACCTGCAAAGGATCAACAAAGTCCTGCTGCTGCTCCCTGGGGGCCCCTTGGGGCTTCTTCTCTCCTCAGCCCCTGCACATCCCCACCAGCTGAAAGGAGGGCCTGTCGTCTGCTGTGCTCAGCAGCTGAGTGGCAGCACCTGCACAGGGTCAGGAGCCACCATGGTGCCAGGCCCTGCCTGGCAGCTGGCATGCCAGGGCACACTCACTTGTCAGGGGGCACCCCTCTGTGTGGGGAACAGTGCTGCTCAGGGTGGCGTGCAGGCTTCAGCACTCGGATCTGTATTGCAAGAGCAAGAAGAAGAAAAGGTTTCAGTGGGGAGGAGAGAACGGGGGAGAGAGCACTAGCCCACTCATAGAGGAGGCGCCTAAGCGTTCCAGAGCTGTGCTCAGGCTATTCAAGCAGCTGATGCAACGGGCTACAAGAGCTGGCTTCCTGGATTATATGCCCTGTTCTGAGGGCTGTCAAAGGCATCCCATAGGATCTCTTTTCAAGCAGGGTCCACACTGGGACATTGGGGAATTGTTGGCTGTTGCTCTTCCCCCTCCCTTACACTTCTGCTCTTGAGCCTCCCTGGCTCCTAGTCCTGTGTCAGCACAGTGGGAATATGGCTCTCTGCTGCCCTAACTGATCAGGGCCGAAAGATGCACCGGCATCTTTCCAATGCCTTCGAGGGCAAACCCACCCATTTCTGCGATTAACAAAGCCTCAGAAGACGTTATAGATGTTATATCAGTAGGCAGATGCTTGCAAGTGTGGATATAATTTGCATCATTGCTGGACACATGCCAGAGAGCCCACTGGGCGTTGTAGGGAGCCCGCGCTCAGGGCCCTTTCCGCGACATCCCATCACACACCTGTGCGGCAGCCCTGGGAGCAGCACGGGCAGCAGAAGTCCGAGGAGCAGATGGAGGATGTGGGCGGTGCTCCACTTTCCCCTCCTTCTGCCCCAAAGGCTCCTTCATGTGCCCCACTTGTTTGATCAAGTTGCTGAGAAGACACCATGAGAGGCAAGAGGTTTAGGACAGGGAGCATTTGTTCCCACAAGGAAAAGGATGGGATTCCCTGCAATCTCGAGGGACTCCTTCCTGGACAAACACTCCTGCACTAGGCATTTCCATTTGGCTCCCCAAGATATCCTGACGCTGGAGGAAAGCTATGGCCATGGGAGGCTCCCACGCAAAGTGCTACACGCTTGCCTTCCAGCAGGAGAACAGCCTTAAGTGGGGTGTGTGTCGGGGGCATTTTGGAGGCCCTAGGCCCAGCATGTGCAAAGGGGCCTGCTCTGGTGCAGAGGTCCAAACAAGCGCAGCCCTCGTCCCTTCCGCCTCCGCCAAGGCTCTCACCTGGCAGCAGGCTGCTTCTCGGGGCCTTGCCGCCTCCTGCCTGCCCCCCAGCTTGGCAGCATGGGCAGACACAGCTCCTTGCGCTGCTGCAGGATCTTTCTAGGCTGCCATTCTGCAAGGAGGAAGGGAGGAAGCTCTTGAGCAGAGCCTGCTGAGCAGCACCTTTCCAGCTGGCTGCTGTGAGGCAGCGTGGGGGGACAGGGAGCCAACGTGCCCCGCAGGCCGGCAGCTTTGGCCTTACCTTTGTTGGCCCTGGGACACTGGGGCACCTCAGGCTTCTTCTGCGTGCATGGAGGGGCAGCGGGAGCAGCCTTGGCTTCTGGGCTGCTTTCCTGCAGAAGCTGAAACCTGGAAAGCAGAAGACAAGGCACGTTTGAAGAAAGGGGGCTGTCTGCCCCTGGCCTCTTGCTGGCACTAATGCTCCTCCCTGTTGTCGGAGAACACCTTGCCTGCCATCTGCTTCTTGGAGGGTTTTTGCCAGAGTCTGTCCAAAGGCAGAGGACGTGGCTTAAATTCTTGTGAGCACTGAGCATGGGCAGTGCAGAGTGCGAGCAGCATCTAGGGGCCGGCCCTGTCAGCAAAGCTAAGGGCTGCAGAGGAAACGCACTCACCTGGGGAACACGTGGACTCGGCTAGACCTGGTTCCAGGAGTATCGATGTTTCCGCTTGGCTCAACAGGATCCGCTGGCCAAGGGACCTGCAAGACAACCCAGGCCCGTTGGGAGGTTTCCAGGGCAGCTCCCTGCCTGCTGACAAAGGCAGCAGCCCCTCATCCTGCTACAGGAGGAGCCTGCTGCTGCAAATCCCTCTTCTGAGTCCTCTGCCATGCACATTAGCCCCTAATTGTGGAGCGGAGATGCTCCACAGCAAAGACTTGCAAGTGCTCAATAGTCATGCCAAGCATTTAATAGAGACAGGCATCCAGGAAGACAGGCAGTGTTTTCCTTGGGAGTGGGGAATTTGGCGGGGGGAAACACACTGCGGAAGGTGTTTGTGTAGCCCACCACATGCAGGATGGCCACGGAGGCTTCCCAAAGCAATGGAAGTAGGCCTGGGAAGCTGAGCAACTTACACTGCGAAGGGCCGCAAAGAGGCTTACCCTTCTCCTCAGCCGTTGGATGCAGCTGTCGTAAAACATCATGCAGAGCGTGTCTCCCTGGCAGCTCAGCACACCCAAGTCCCGGAACGCAAAGACCACATTCTGCTTGTTCTCCAAGTGCAAAGAGAATAAGTGGATGGTCTCTTCCACACAGGCTTCAACCACACGCCGTGGCAAGGACGTCACCAGGGACAAGAGCTGGTAGTTCAGTGGCTCAATTTGGATGTCGTCTGCAAGGAAGTCAAACAGTGTCAGTGCTGCAGCAGGTGCAATTTCCAGGAGTAGGTGAGAAAGACATGGGAGTGGCAGAGAGATGAAAGTGGGGGCAGGTCAGGGCAAGAGAGCCCGACTTGCTGCAACACTTGCAGCAGAAGACTCCAGAGAAGGTCCTTCCCAAGAAAGAGATCTCTGTGTGGGGGCTTGCGTGGGGGAAGCTCTGTGTGTTCCCCCAGCTGTGGAGGGCATTCCCTGCTTGTGGCAGCCCCTGCAAAGCGCAGGGAGCACACTCCCAGCCCGGGTACAGTGGCAAGGGGAAGCAGAGGGTGGTCCCTGCTGTCTCACCAGGGAGATTCACTTCGGGGCACGTGAGCCCACGCGGCCAGACCATCTGCATGCCCAACTTGAAAATGGGTGTTCGAACCCAGAGCACCTGTTCTGCACCCAGGTACAATGGCTCTTCAACTGTACAGAAGGTGCCAAGACCCTCCAGCAGGACACCCTGCACACGGAAAAGACAAAAACATGACGAGTAAGCACTGTGTTGGTGGAAAAGGGGAGGACTCTGCAAGCACGGGCAGGCTGCTCTGTGCTCTCCCTGCTGCTGCTGCTGCAGCTGCACGAAGGAGCACTGTGGAAAGCTTTGGAGGAGAGCTCCTTGCTGCAATGTTGTCTTCACCCTCCTCTGCACACATGGCCCTCCCTGTCCTCCCAGTATTTCCTAGCATCTCAGAGCACAAGAAGATGCCGGAGCTCTCTCAGAGCACCAAGGGAGGAAACTGCCTCCGTCTCTCTGCTTGATCTCTCCATTCTGGCCACAGCCAAAAGAGAAGGCCCACGAGGTGCCGACTGGTTTCTCCCACAAGCTCTGCACGTGCTTTCTCCCCAAGTTAGCTAAGGAGCTGCTCTGCCGCATGCTGGCCGGTGGCAGTGCGCTGCCATGGCGCTGGGGGAAGGATCATTCCCAGGGCCCAGGACGCCCTGGGAAACTGCAATGCTGCAGGGCGAGGGGAGCAGGACGCCAGCCCACCTTGCCAATCACAAGCTGCTGCAGGATGTATCGGGAAACAACATCCCAAACCATGACAATCTCTGTGAAGCAAGGGAAAGAAGTGTCAGGCAGCTCCAAGCTCTGCGCAAGCTTCTCCTCCTGGGGTGACAGAGGCACGCACATTCAAATCAACCAAAAAGCCACTCCGCCAGCTGCGAGCTGGCCTATGGCATCGTTGCAGGCTGCCCACCTCCCGCTGATCCCCATGGAGGTGCAGAGAAGAAAGCGGGACAAGGGAAGGGTTTGGCAGAAGGGCAGCGGCCACCTGCCTCCTGGCCAAGGATGCCATCTCCAAGCTCAAGCTATGTTCTGCCCACTGGAGGCCCACGAGGATACAGGAGGAAGAAACAGAGCTTGCACCAAACAAGAAGAGAGGCGGCATTGGTGGCAGGCTCTTGAGAGACCCATGGGAATGCCGGGACACCTTCTGCCCCTGGAGGAAGGACCCCTTCCCACCCAGAGCCAGTCCCCAGAGGGCCTCCCCCTTCCCACGCAGATCTGACCCCACACTGCAACTCCCTGAGCAAAGGGAGCTCTGCCCAAAGGAGCTTGGGGCTCAGGGCAGCAGCACGACCAAGAATCATGAGTCCCGCACAACACTCTGTCTCCCAAGCGGGACAGGATCCTCGGACCAGACTCTTACAACAGCCCCCAGCCCTCTGCAGGCTACAGCCCCGGAGCCACAGCTGCTTTGACAACTAACATGGTCTGCGGCACCTGCTGCAGCAGCGCCCAAAGCCCTTACCCTCAGCAGAGAGCTGCAGGAGCACAGGGAACAAAACGGAGTACGCCGGACTGATGATCTGAGTCCAGAAGCCCTCCATCTTGGCTTCCCACCTGTCCTTGGTTCGCTGGTCAAGCAGGGAAGAAGGATTCTCTTCCCGTGACCTCGCCAAGGACTCCTCTCTCTCCAACGAGCCCCTTGTTCTCAGCCCGTGAGGGAGAGCTTCCCCGAGCACTCTCACTGCCTCCTGTGTGCGCTCCTCGTCACCGAGAAGCTCCAAAGGGCAGCAGTGGAGCAGAGCACGGCGAGCAGTGACCAGCAGCGCGCGTGCCTGGCAGGGAAGTGACGGGGCCCTGCCAGTCGCTGGGGTCACCTCCTTGTGATGCAGCACAAGCCAGTGTGACCTCAGCGCGTGTCACCAGGGGCTGCATGAGGGGAGCGGCAGCTGAAACACCCAGGGAAGGCGGCGATTCCTCCCAGGGAAGGAGATTTTAGTGAGGTGGGGGGGGTTCATCTCTTCTCCAGAATTACCACAGCTAGGACAAGAGGAAATGGCCTCAAGCAGCACCACGGGAGGTTCAGTTAAGACCGTAGGAGGAATGTCTATAGTGTAAGACGAGCCAAGCATTGGAACAGGCTGCCCAGGAACATCATGGAGTCACAGTCCCTGGCAGTGCTCAGGACGTGTGTGGATGAGGTACTTAAGGACATGGTTTAGCAGGTGTGGTATTGAACTGTTTATAGTTCAACTCAGTGATCTAAAAAGGTGTTTTCTAACCAAAACAGGTCTCTGATTCTATGATTCTAAGGTTTGGGCACTAGCAATGATCAAGGCGGAGCTGGTGTGGAACAGAAGGGGAACATGCCCTTCACACACAGTGTCTGCAGGTGTTTGCCCAGGCTCCTGGGCCCAGCACGAGGCAGCGGGTCCCACTCCATGGCTGTCCCCCATGTCCCGGCAGTGGAGGTTGTGCACGTGGCCTGGGCGCCGTGGTCCTCATGCCTGGTGTAGTGTGATGGCCAAGACTGGGGATGCTGGGGCAGATGTTTTTTCTGGGGGGAGCACTGCCGGATTAGGGGGTGTTTGTGGGGATGCTGGTAGTCTGGGGTGTTGGCCCATTTTGTGGAATATTTCTGTGCTTCAGGGATGTTCCAGTCTTTGTGGACTGGTGCCAATTGAAGCGGGTGGTTCCCATTGCAGTGTTGCTGGTGTTTTGAGGGTGCTGGCCCTGCTCCTTGGAGGCCCTGGGAAATGCTGCTCGAGACTGGCCCATGCAGCTCTGCAGTTGGTTTTGCACGGCTGGCTCCCATAGGCAGCGCCCGGAGCTCCATGGCTTTTGTGTGTACAGGTGCTCAGCGTGATTGAAGGGAAGAAAGGCAGAGCGAGGTGGGAAGGTCCTCCCTGCGCTGGGGTCGGTCCCTGTTGCAAATGTCCCATTACATTTTTAGGTGTGAGGGGCTCTTTCTGCATGGGTCCTTGGTCTCAGTACAGGAGGAGAGTCAGACTTTTCCTGGAAAAGTGATGACTGCTTCTGCCACTCCGTGCCGCTCTGTGTCCATGGAAGGGCCCCAGCTGCCATCTTGCGTGTCCTGGGCTCATCTCAAGTGGCTGAGGCCAGGAGCTGCAAGGCCCCCAGACACTCCGGTTGCTGCTAGGAAATGGCCTGTGGTGCTGGGAATGGCCCTTAGGCAGCAGGACAGATGGAGCACCTGGCCCCGGCCAGCAGCATCTCCTCCCTCTGTGAGACAGGGAGAGCTCGTGTGCTCTGCATGGTGCAGAGAGAGGGTCCAAAATGCCTGTGCCCGAGCACTGCAGGATTTGTGTGGCCACACACTGAGGCAACAGAGCCCCGCTCTCTGCGGAGCGCCAGTCTCCTTCCCTTGCTTGCAACTGGCTGCACAACTGTTCTGAATGGTGGGCATGCATGTCTTAGGGCACGTGCACTCTGCTGCACAATCATCTGCCAACAGGAAGGGAGAAAGATCTTGGTGGGCTCGTCTGGATATGACGTCCCATTGCCAGGGGAGCAGGGCATGCTGGCGAGTCCTGAGAGGAAGAGTTAAGTTTCCAAATCCATTCCCTGCACCTTTCTGGCTAAGGAAGTCACCTGGGCAATTCCACCCCAAGAAGAGCCTTGAGCATATGGTGCTTCTCGAGTATCCGGCTCCTTTATCCAAGATGCTCTCGAGCCTGAAAGGGACTCAGAGGTGGAGAAGACCAGGAGGAAGAATGGCATTCTGTGCTAGAACTGGAGGAGGGCTCTCCCTCGTGGCTGTTTCTTCGCCAGCCCTAAAGAGCGATGCAGGCATCCTGGCAGCAGCATCCCCCATCCGGGGAAGGAGTTTAGGCCTTCCCACCTGCTGAACCCCGGTGTGTGTAACTCACCAAACATCTTCTTCCATTTTGCCATCCAGAACATAAGACGCTTTGTTTCCCACTGCATATGAATTGACATGTCTCAGAGCAGGATTTAGGCAAGGTTTTCCCCATGATATGGTCTCCCGGAGCTGGGAAGGGTCTTTCTTAGAGCCAAGGAAGCTGCCCGCAGGTAGGAGCTGCCAGGCTGCGCAGGACTGCCCCACAGACGTGCCGACTTTGCTTTTGGCTACTGATGGGGGATAGCTTGTGCCTCGCAAGCACGTCCTCTCCCTGCGGGAGCCCGCCTGCCCTTGCTCAAGGCTTGTCCCAGGGTGCAAAAAGCAGTGTTGCAGCGCCCAGCGTCATCTCAGAAACAGCTGCCCTGGAGGGCCTTTCCAATGGCCTTTCTTCTTCCTTTTCTCTGGTCAAGACAGGCATGGCTCAGAGCGAGAGTGTCCCGGGATGGAGGCTCCACGCTCCCCCTGCTACCCTGTGCCCCCTGGCTGCCCTTCCAAAGCTGCCCTGGTGCTGCTTGCAAGCTTCACACTGCACCAAAGAAAGGCTCACATGAACTCAGAAAGGGAGTTTATTTGGGGGGAAAAAGACATTTCTCCCGGACACTTCCAGCTTGTGGCCCCGCTGCTCTTTCTTCTGGAGGCTGCTCATCACTGAAGCACTGAGGGGTAGAGGAGAAAGATGCTGAGTGTGTCATGACATGCAGGTGCCTCCTGAAAATCCAGTGGCACATCCCAGCCCCCACCTCATTTCCGTGCAAGGGATGGCTGGGCCAGGCACAGGCGAGGCCAAGCTCCAAGGGCACTTGTGTGCCCTGGCGTAGGGGGCAGCGAAAGGCCCTCTTTCCCCCAGGCCTTGGCACAAAGGGCTTGGCAGGAGCAGGGACCCTGCCTGCCTTGGGAGCTACTTACCGGCGAGCCTCCTCCTGCAGCTGCAGCCTCTGGCGGTTTTGGACCACCTTCTCCCTCCAGCGATCCCGGAGGACTTTGTAGGATTCCACGAGCTGCAAGGTCTGCTTTGCTCGTGGCGAGAGATACCTGCAAAGGATCAACAAAGTCCTGCTGCTGCTCCCTGGGGGCCCCTTGGGGCTTCTTCTCTCCTCAGCCCCTGCACATCCCCACCAGCTCAAAGGAGGGCCTGTCGTCTGCTGTGCTCAGCAGCTGAGTGGCAGCACCTGCACAGGGTCAGGAGCCACCATGGTGCCAGGCCCTGCCTGGCAGCTGGCATGCCAGGGCACACTCACTTGTCAGGGGGCACCCCTCTGTGTGGGGAACAGTGCTGCTCAGGGTGGCGTGCAGGCTTCAGCACTCGGATCTGTATTGCAAGAGCAAGAAGAAGAAAAGGTTTCAGTGGGGAGGAGAGAACGGGGGAGAGAGCACTAGCCCACTCATAGAGGAGGCGCCTAAGCGTTCCAGAGCTGTGCTCAGGCTATTCAAGCAGCTGATGCAACGGGCTACAAGAGCTGGCTTCCTGGATTATATGCCCTGTTCTGAGGGCTGTCAAAGGCATCCCATAGGATCTCTTTTCAAGCAGGGTCCACACTGGGACATTGGGGAATTGTTGGCTGTTGCTCTTCCCCCTCCCTTACACTTCTGCTCTTGAGCCTCCCTGGCTCCTAGTCCTGTGTCAGCACAGTGGGAATATGGCTCTCTGCTGCCCTAACTGATCAGGGCCGAAAGATGCACCGGCATCTTTCCAATGCCTTCGAGGGCAAACCCACCC
The DNA here is from genome assembly GCF_059628265.1 of Tinamus guttatus. Taxonomy (NCBI): domain Eukaryota; kingdom Metazoa; phylum Chordata; class Aves; order Tinamiformes; family Tinamidae; genus Tinamus; species Tinamus guttatus. Next base: position 14,638 of record NW_028289460.1, read on the forward strand.
ATTTCTGCGATTAACAAAGCCCCAGAAGACGTTATAGATGTTATATCAGTAGGCAGATGCTTGCAAGTGTGGATATAATTTGCATCATTGCTGGACACATGCCAGAGAGCCCACTGGGCGTTGTAGGGAGCCCGCGCTCAGGGCCCTTTCCGCGACATCCCATCACACACCTGTGCGGCAGCCCTGGGAGCAGCACGGGCAGCAGAAGTCCGAGGAGCAGATGGAGGATGTGGGCGGTGCTCCACTTTCCCCTCCTTCTGCCCCAAAGGCTCCTTCATGTGCCCCACTTGTTTGATCAAGTTGCTGAGAAGACACCATGAGAGGCAAGAGGTTTAGGACAGGGAGCATTTGTTCCCACAAGGAAAAGGATGGGATTCCCTGCAATCTCGAGGGACTCCTTCCTGGACAAACACTCCTGCACTAGGCATTTCCATTTGGCTCCCCAAGATATCCTGACGCTGGAGGAAAGCTATGGCCATGGGAGGCTCCCACGCAAAGTGCTACACGCTTGCCTTCCAGCAGGAGAACAGCCTTAAGTGGGGTGTGTGTCGGGAGCCTTTTGGAGGCCCTAGGCCCAGCATGTGCAAAGGGGCCTGCTCTGGTGCAGAGGTCCAAACAAGCGCAGCCCTCGTCCCTTCCGCCTCCGCCAAGGCTCTCACCTGGCAGCAGGCTGCTTCTCGGGGCCTTGCCGCCTCCTGCCTGCCCCCCAGCTTGGCAGCATGGGCAGACACAGCTCCTTGCGCTGCTGCAGGATCTTTCTAGGCTGCCATTCTGCAAGGAGGAAGGGAGGAAGCTCTTGAGCAGAGCCTGCTGAGCAGCACCTTTCCAGCTGGCTGCTGTGAGGCAGCGTGGGGGGACAGGGAGCCAACGTGCCCCGCAGGCCGGCAGCTTTGGCCTTACCTTTGTTGGCCCTGGGACACTGGGGCACCTCAGGCTTCTTCTGCGTGCATGGAGGGGCAGCGGGAGCAGCCTTGGCTTCTGGGCTGCTTTCCTGCAGAAGCTGAAACCTGGAAAGCAGAAGACAAGGCACGATTGAAGAAAGGGGGCTGTCTGCCCCTGGCCTCTTGCTGGCACTAATGCTCCTCCCTGTTGTCGGAGAACACCTTGCCTGCCATCTGCTTCTTGGAGGGTTTTTGCCAGAGTCTGTCCAAAGGCAGAGGACGTGGCTTAAATTCTTGTGAGCACTGAGCATGGGCAGTGCAGAGTGCGAGCAGCATCTAGGGGCCGGCCCTGTCAGCAAAGCTAAGGGCTGCAGAGGAAACGCACTCACCTGGGGAACACGTGGACTCGGCTAGACCTGGTTCCAGGAGTATCGATGTTTCCGCTTGGCTCAACAGGATCCGCTGGCCAAGGGACCTGCAAGACAACCCAGGCCCGTTGGGAGGTTTCCAGGGCAGCTCCCTGCCTGCTGACAAAGGCAGCAGCCCCTCATCCTGCTACAGGAGGAGCCTGCTGCTGCAAATCCCTCTTCTGAGTCCTCTGCCATGCACATTAGCCCCTAATTGTGGAGCGGAGATGCTCCACAGCAAAGACTTGCAAGTGCTCAATAGTCATGCCAAGCATTTAATAGAGACAGGCATCCAGGAAGACAGGCAGTGTTTTCCTTGGGAGTGGGGAATTTGGCGGGGGGAAACACACTGCGGAAGGTGTTTGTGTAGCCCACCACATGCAGGATGGCCACGGAGGCTTCCCAAAGCAATGGAAGTAGGCCTGGGAAGCTGAGCAACTTACACTGCGAAGGGCCGCAAAGAGGCTTACCCTTCTCCTCAGCCGTTGGATGCAGCTGTCGTAAAACATCATGCAGAGCGTGTCTCCCTGGCAGCTCAGCACACCCAAGTCCCGGAACGCAAAGACCACATTCTGCTTGTTCTCCAAGTGCAAAGAGAATAAGTGGATGGTCTCTTCCACACAGGCTTCAACCACACGCCGTGGCAAGGACGTCACCAGGGACAAGAGCTGGTAGTTCAGTGGCTCAATTTGGATGTCGTCTGCAAGGAAGTCAAACAGTGTCAGTGCTGCAGCAGGTGCAATTTCCAGGACTAGGTGAGAAAGACATGGGAGTGGCAGAGAGATGAAAGTGGGGGCAGGTCAGGGCAAGAGAGCCCGACTTGCTGCAACACTTGCAGCAGAAGACTCCAGAGAAGGTCCTTCCCAAGAAAGAGATCTCTGTGTGGGGGCTTGCGTGGGGGAAGCTCTGTGTGTTCCCCCAGCTGTGGAGGGCATTCCCTGCTTGTGGCAGCCCCTGCAAAGCGCAGGGAGCACACTCCCAGCCCGGGTACAGTGGCAAGGGGAAGCAGAGGGTGGTCCCTGCTGTCTCACCAGGGAGATTCACTTCGGGGCACGTGAGCCCACGCGGCCAGACCATCTGCATGCCCAACTTGAAAATGGGTGTTCGAACCCAGAGCACCTGTTCTGCACCCAGGTACAATGGCTCTTCAACTGTACAGAAGGTGCCAAGACCCTCCAGCAGGACACCCTGCACACGGAAAAGACAAAAACATGACGAGTAAGCACTGTGTTGGTGGAAAAGGGGAGGACTCTGCAAGCACGGGCAGGCTGCTCTGTGCTCTCCCTGCTGCTGCTGCTGCAGCTGCACGAAGGAGCACTGTGGAAAGCTTTGGAGGAGAGCTCCTTGCTGCAATGTTGTCTTCACCCTCCTCTGCACACATGGCCCTCCCTGTCCTCCAAGTATTTCCTAGCATCTCAGAGCACAAGAAGATGCCGGAGCTCTCTCAGAGCACCAAGGGAGGAAACTGCCTCCGTCTCTCTGCTTGATCTCTCCATTCTGGCCACAGCCAAAAGAGAAGGCCCACGAGGTGCCGACTGGTTTCTCCCACAAGCTCTGCACGTGCTTTCTCCCCAAGTTAGCTAAGGAGCTGCTCTGCCGCATGCTGGCCGGTGGCAGTGCGCTGCCATGGCGCTGGGGGAAGGATCATTCCCAGGGCCCAGGACGCCCTGGGAAACTGCAATGCTGCAGGGCGAGGGGAGCAGGACGCCAGCCCACCTTGCCAATCACAAGCTGCTGCAGGATGTATCGGGAAACAACATCCCAAACCATGACAATCTCTGTGAAGCAAGGGAAAGAAGTGTCAGGCAGCTCCAAGCTCTGCGCAAGCTTCTCCTCCCGGGGTGACAGAGGCACGCACATTCAAATCAACCAAAAAGCCACTCCGCCAGCTGCGAGCTGGCCTATGGCATCGTTGCAGGCTGCCCACCTCCCGCTGATCCCCATGGAGGTGCAGAGAAGAAAGCGGGACAAGGGAAGGGTTTGGCAGAAGGGCAGCGGCCACCTGCCTCCTGGCCAAGGATGCCATCTCCAAGCTCAAGCTATGTTCTGCCCACTGGAGGCCCACGAGGATACAGGAGGAAGAAACAGAGCTTGCACCAAACAAGAAGAGAGGCGGCATTGGTGGCAGGCTCTTGAGAGACCCATGGGAATGCCGGGACACCTTCTGCCCCTGGAGGAAGGACCCCTTCCCACCCAGAGCCAGTCCCCAGAGGGCCTCCCCCTTCCCACGCAGATCTGACCCCACACTGCAACTCCCTGAGCAGAGGGAGCTCTGCCCAAAGGAGCTTGGGGCTCAGGGCAGCAGCACGACCAAGAATCATGAGTCCCGCACAACACTCTGTCTCCCAAGCGGGACAGGATCCTCGGACCAGACTCTTACAACAGCCCCCAGCCCTCTGCAGGCTACAGCCCCGGAGCCACAGCTGCTTTGACAACTAACATGGTCTGCGGCACCTGCTGCAGCAGCGCCCAAAGCCCTTACCCTCAGCAGAGAGCTGCAGGAGCACAGGGAACAAAACGGAGTACGCCGGACTGATGATCTGAGTCCAGAAGCCCTCCATCTTGGCTTCCCACCTGTCCTTGGTTCGCTGGTCAAGCAGGGAAGAAGGATTCTCTTCCCGTGACCTCGCCAAGGACTCCTCTCTCTCCAACGAGCCCCTTGTTCTCAGCCCGTGAGGGAGAGCTTCCCCGAGCACTCTCACTGCCTCCTGTGTGCGCTCCTCGTCACCGAGAAGCTCCAAAGGGCAGCAGTGGAGCAGAGCACGGCGAGCAGTGACCAGCAGCGCGCGTGCCTGGCAGGGAAGTGACGGGGCCCTGCCGGTCGCTGGGGTCACCTCCTTGTGATGCAGCACAAGCCAGTGTGACCTCAGCGCGTGTCACCAGGGGCTGCATGAGGGGAGCGGCAGCTGAAACACCCAGGGAAGGCGGCGATTCCTCCCAGGGAAGGAGATTTTAGTGAGGTGGGGGGGGGTTCATCTCTTCTCCAGAATTACCACAGCTAGGACAAGAGGAAATGGCCTCAAGCAGCACCACGGGAGGTTCAGTTAAGACCGTAGGAGGAATGTCTACAGGGTAAGAGTAGCCAAGTGTTGGAACAGGCTGCCCAGGAACATCATGGAGTCACAGTCCCTGGCAGTGCTCAGGACGTGTGTGGATGAGGTACATAAGGACATGGTTTAGCAGGTGTGGTATTGAACTGTTTATAGTTCAACTCAGTGATCTAAAAAGGTGTTTTCTAACCAAAACAGGTCTCTGATTCTATGATTCTAAGGTTTGGGCACTAGCAATGATCAAGGCGGAGCTGGTGTGGAACAGAAGGGGAACATGCCCTTCACACACAGTGTCTGCAGGTGTTTGCCCAGGCTCCTGGGCCCAGCACGAGGCAGCGGGTCCCACTCCATGGCTGTCCCCCATGTCCCGGCAGTGGAGGTTGTGCACGTGGCCTGGGCGCCGTGGTCCTCATGCCTGGTGTAGTGTGATGGCCAAGACTGGGGATGCTGGGGCAGATGTTTTTTCTGGGGGGAGCACTGCCGGATTAGGGGGTGTTTGTGGGGATGCTGGTAGTCTGGGGTGTTGGCCCATTTTGTGGAATATTTCTGTGCTTCAGGGATGTTCCAGTCTTTGTGGACTGGTGCCAATTGAAGCGGGTGGTTCCCATTGCAGTGTTGCTGGTGTTTTGAGGGTGCTGGCCCTGCTCCTTGGAGGCCCTGGGAAATGCTGCTCGAGACTGGCCCATGCAGCTCTGCAGTTGGTTTTGCACGGCTGGCTCCCATAGGCAGCGCCCGGAGCTCCATGGCTTTTGTGTGTACAGGTGCTCAGCGTGATTGAAGGGAAGAAAGGCAGAGCGAGGTGGGAAGGTCCTCCCTGCGCTGGGGTCGGTCCCTGTTGCAAATGTCCCATTACATTTTTAGGTGTGAGGGGCTCTTTCTGCATGGGTCCTTGGTCTCAGTACAGGAGGAGAGTCAGACTTTTCCTGGAAAAGTGATGACTGCTTCTGCCACTCCGTGCCGCTCTGTGTCCATGGAAGGGCCCCAGCTGCCATCTTGCGTGTCCTGGGCTCATCTCAAGTGGCTGAGGCCAGGAGCTGCAAGGCCCCCAGACACTCCGGTTGCTGCTAGGAAATGGCCTGTGGTGCTGGGAATGGCCCTTAGGCAGCAGGACAGATGGAGCACCTGGCCCCGGCCAGCAGCATCTCCTCCCTCTGTGAGACAGGGAGAGCTCGTGTGCTCTGCATGGTGCAGAGAGAGGGTCCAAAATGCCTGTGCCCGAGCACTGCAGGATTTGTGTGGCCACACACTGAGGCAACAGAGCCCCGCTCTCTGCGGAGCGCCAGTCTCCTTCCCTTGCTTGCAACTGGCTGCACAACTGTTCTGAATGGTGGGCATGCATGTCTTAGGGCACGTGCACTCTGCTGCACAATCATCTGCCAACAGGAAGGGAGAAAGATCTTGGTGGGCTCGTCTGGATATGACGTCCCATTGCCAGGGGAGCAGGGCATGCTGGCGAGTCCTGAGAGGAAGAGTTAAGTTTCCAAATCCATTCCCTGCACCTTTCTGGCTAAGGAAGTCACCTGGGCAATTCCACCCCAAGAAGAGCCTTGAGCATATGGTGCTTCTCGAGTATCCGGCTCCTTTATCCAAGATGCTCTCGAGCCTGAAAGGGACTCAGAGGTGGAGAAGACCAGGAGGAAGAATGGCATTCTGTGCTAGAACTGGAGGAGGGCTCTCCCTCGTGGCTGTTTCTTCGCCAGCCCTAAAGAGCGATGCAGGCATCCTGGCAGCAGCATCCCCCATCCGGGGAAGGAGTTTAGGCCTTCCCACCTGCTGAACCCCGGTGTGTGTAACTCACCAAACATCTTCTTCCATTTTGCCATCCAGAACATAAGACGCTTTGTTTCCCACTGCATATGAATTGACATGTCTCAGAGCAGGATTTAGGCAAGGTTTTCCCCATGATATGGTCTCCCGGAGCTGGGAAGGGTCTTTCTTAGAGCCAAGGAAGCTGCCCGCAGGTAGGAGCTGCCAGGCTGCGCAGGACTGCCCCACAGACGTGCCGACTTTGCTTTTGGCTACTGATGGGGGATAGCTTGTGCCTCGCAAGCACGTCCTCTCCCTGCGGGAGCCCGCCTGCCCTTGCTCAAGGCTTGTCCCAGGGTGCAAAAAGCAGTGTCACAGCGCCCAGCGTCATCTCAGGAACGGCTGCCCTGGAGGGCCTTTCCAATGGCCTTTCTTCTTCCTTTTCTCTGGTCAAGACAGGCATGGCTCAGAGCGAGAGTGTCCCGGGATGGAGGCTCCACGCTCCCCCTGCTACCCTGTGCCCCCTGCCTGCCCTTCCAAAGCTGCCCTGGTGCTGCTTGCAAGCTTCACACTGCACCAAAGAAAGGCTCACATGAACTCAGAAAGGGAGTTTATTTGGGGGGAAAAAGACATTTCTCCCGGACACTTCCAGCTTGTGGCCCCGCTGCTCTTTCTTCTGGAGGCTGCTCATCACTGAAGCACTGAGGGGTAGAGGAGAAAAGATGCTGAGTGTGTCATGACATGCAGGTGCCTCCTGAAAATCCAGTGGCACATCCCAGCCCCCACCTCATTTCCGTGCAAGGGATGGCTGGGCCAGGCACAGGCGAGGCCAAGCTCCAAGGGCACTTGTGTGCCCTGGCGTAGGGGGCAGCGAAAGGCCCTCTTTCCCCCAGGCCTTGGCACAAAGGGCTTGGCAGGAGCAGGGACCCTGCCTGCCTTGGGAGCCACTTACCGGCGAGCCTCCTCCTGCAGCTGCAGCCTCTGGCGGTTTTGGACCACCTTCTCCCTCCAGCGATCCCGGAGGACTTTGTAGGATTCCAGGAGCTGCAAGGTCTGCTTTGCTCGTGGCGAGAGATACCTGCAAAGGATCAACAAAGTCCTGCTGCTGCTCCCTGGGGGCCCCTTGGGGCTTCTTCTCTCCTCAGCCCCTGCACATCCCCACCAGCTGAAAGGAGGGCCTGTCGTCTGCTGTGCTCAGCAGCTGAGTGGCAGCACCTGCACAGGGTCAGGAGCCACCATGGTGCCAGGCCCTGCCTGGCAGCTGGCATGCCAGGGCACACTCACTTGTCAGGGGGCACCCCTCTGTGTGGGGAACAGTGCTGCTCAGGGTGGCGTGCAGGCTTCAGCACTCGGATCTGTATTGCAAGAGCAAGAAGAAGAAAAGGTTTCAGTGGGGAGGAGAGAACGGGGGAGAGAGCACTAGCCCACTCATAGAGGAGGCGCCTAAGCCTTCCAGAGCCGTGCTCAGGCTATTCAAGCAGCTGATGCAACGGGCTACAAGAGCTGGCTTCCTGGATTATATGCCCTGTTCTGAGGGCTGTCAAAGGCATCCCATAGGATCTCTTTTCAAGCAGGGTCCACACTGGGACATTGGGGAATTGTTGGCTGTTGCTCTTCCCCCTCCCTTACACTTCTGCTCTTGAGCCTCCCTGGCTCCTAGTCCTGTGTCAGCACAGTGGGAATATGGCTCTCTGCTGCCCTAACTGATCAGGGCCGAAAGATGCACCGGCATCTTTCCAATGCCTTCGAGGGCAAACCCACCCATTTCTGCGATTAACAAAGCCCCAGAAGACGTTATAGATGTTATATCAGTAGGCAGATGCTTGCAAGTGTGGATATAATTTGCATCATTGCTGGACACATGCCAAAGAGCCCACTGGGCGTTGTAGGGAGCCCGCGCTCAGGGCCCTTTCCGCGACATCCCATCACACACCTGTGCGGCAGCCCTGGGAGCAGCACGGGCAGCAGAAGTCCGAGGAGCAGATGGAGGATGTGGGCGGTGCTCCACTTTCCCCTCCTTCTGCCCCAAAGGCTCCTTCATGTGCCCCACTTGTTTGATCAAGTTGCTGAGAAGACACCATGAGAGGCAAGAGGTTTAGGACAGGGAGCATTTGTTCCCACAAGGAAAAGGATGGGATTCCCTGCAATCTCGAGGGACTCCTTCCTGGACAAACACTCCTGCACTAGGCATTTCCATTTGGCTCCCCAAGATATCCTGACGCTGGAGGAAAGCTATGGCCATGGGAGGCTCCCACGCAAAGTGCTACACGCTTGCCTTCCAGCAGGAGAACAGCCTTAAGTGGGGTGTGTGTCGGGAGCCTTCTGGAAGCCCTAGGCCCAGCATGTGCAAAGGGGCCTGCTCTGGTGCAGAGGTCCAAACAAGCGCAGCCCTCGTCCCTTCCGCCTCCGCCAAGGCTCTCACCTGGCAGCAGGCTGCTTCTCGGGGCCTTGCCGCCTCCTGCCTGCCCCCCAGCTTGGCAGCATGGGCAGACACAGCTCCTTGCGCTGCTGCAGGATCTTTCTAGGCTGCCATTCTGCAAGGAGGAAGGGAGGAAGCTCTTGAGCAGAGCCTGCTGAGCAGCACCTTTCCAGCTGGCTGCTGTGAGGCAGCGTGGGGGGACAGGGAGCCAACGTGCCCCGCAGGCCGGCAGCTTTGGCCTTACCTTTGTTGGCCCTGGGACACTGGGGCACCTCAGGCTTCTTCTGCGTGCATGGAGGGGCAGCGGGAGCAGCCTTGGCTTCTGGGCTGCTTTCCTGCAGAAGCTGAAACCTGGAAAGCAGAAGACAAGGCACGTTTGAAGAAAGGGGGCTGTCTGCCCCTGGCCTCTTGCTGGCACTAATGCTCCTCCCTGTTGTCGGAGAACACCTTGCCTGCCATCTGCTTCTTGGAGGGTTTTTGCCAGAGTCTGTCCAAAGGCAGAGGACGTGGCTTAAATTCTTGTGAGCACTGAGCATGGGCAGTGCAGAGTGCGAGCAGCATCTAGGGGCCGGCCCTGTCAGCAAAGCTAAGGGCTGCAGAGGAAACGCACTCACCTGGGGAACACGTGGACTCGGCTAGACCTGGTTCCAGGAGTATCGATGTTTCCGCTTGGCTCAACAGGATCCGCTGGCCAAGGGACCTGCAAGACAACCCAGGCCCGTTGGGAGGTTTCCAGGGCAGCTCCCTGCCTGCTGACAAAGGCAGCAGCCCCTCATCCTGCTACAGGAGGAGCCTGCTGCTGCAAATCCCTCTTCTGAGTCCTCTGCCATGCACATTAGCCCCTAATTGTGGAGCGGAGATGCTCCACAGCAAAGACTTGCAAGTGCTCAATAGTCATGCCAAGCATTTAATAGAGACAGGCATCCAGGAAGACAGGCAGTGTTTTCCTTGGGAGTGGGGAATTTGGCGGGGGGAAACACACTGCGGAAGGTGTTTGTGTAGCCCGCCACATGCAGGATGGCCACGGAGGCTTCCCAAAGCAATGGAAGTAGGCCTGGGAAGCTGAGCAACTTACACTGCGAAGGGCCGCAAAGAGGCTTACCCTTCTCCTCAGCCGTTGGATGCAGCTGTCGTAAAACATCATGCAGAGCGTGTCTCCCTGGCAGCTCAGCACACCCAAGTCCCGGAACGCAAAGACCACATTCTGCTTGTTCTCCAAGTGCAAAGAGAATAAGTGGATGGTCTCTTCCACACAGGCTTCAACCACACGCCGTGGCAAGGACGTCACCAGGGACAAGAGCTGGTAGTTCAGTGGCTCAATTTGGATGTCGTCTGCAAGGAAGTCAAACAGTGTCAGTGCTGCAGCAGGTGCAATTTCCAGGACTAGGTGAGAAAGACATGGGAGTGGCAGAGAGATGAAAGTGGGGGCAGGTCAGGGCAAGAGAGCCCGACTTGCTGCAACACTTGCAGCAGAAGACTCCAGAGAAGGTCCTTCCCAAGAAAGAGATCTCTGTGTGGGGGCTTGCGTGGGGGAAGCTCTGTGTGTTCCCCCAGCTGTGGAGGGCATTGCCTGCTTCTGGCAGCTCCTGCAAAGCGCAGGGAGCACACTCCCAGCCCGGGTACAGTGGCAAGGGGAAGCAGAGGGTGGTCCCTGCTGTCTCACCAGGGAGATTCACTTCGGGGCACGTGAGCCCACGCGGCCAGACCATCTGCATGCCCAACTTGAAAATGGGTGTTCGAACCCAGAGCACCTGTTCTGCACCCAGGTACAATGGCTCTTCAACTGTACAGAAGGTGCCAAGACCCTCCAGCAGGACACCCTGCACACGGAAAAGACAAAAACATGACGAGTAAGCACTGTGTTGGTGGAAAAGGGGAGGACTCTGCAAGCACGGGCAGGCTGCTCTGTGCTCTCCCTGCTGCTGCTGCTGCAGCTGCACGAAGGAGCACTGTGGAAAGCTTTGGAGGAGAGCTCCTTGCTGCAATGTTGTCTTCACCCTCCTCTGCACACATGGCCCTCCCTGTCCTCCAAGTATTTCCTAGCATCTCAGAGCACAAGAAGATGCCGGAGCTCTCTCAGAGCACCAAGGGAGGAAACTGCCTCCGTCTCTCTGCTTGATCTCTCCATTCTGGCCACAGCCAAAAGAGAAGGCCCACGAGGTGCCGACTGCTTTCTCCCACAAGCTCTGCACGTGCTTTCTCCCCAAGTTAGCTAAGGAGCTGCTCTGCCGCACGCTGGCCGGTGGCAGTGTGCTGCCATGGCGCTGGGGAAAGGATCATTCCCAGGGCCCAGGACGGCCTGGGAAACTGCAATGCTGCAGGGCGAGGGGAGCAGGACGCCAGCCCACCTTGCCAATCACAAGCTGCTGCAGGATGTATCGGGAAACAACATCCCAAACCATGACAATCTCTGTGAAGCAAGGGAAAGAAGTGTCAGGCAGCTCCAAGCTCTGCGCAAGCTTCTCCTCCCGGGGTGACAGAGGCACGCACATTCAAATCAACCAAAAAGCCACTCCGCCAGCTGCGAGCTGGCCTATGGCATCGTTGCAGGCTGCCCACCTCCCGCTGATCCCCATGGAGGTGCAGAGAAGAAAGCGGGACAAGGGAAGGGTTTGGCAGAAGGGCAGCGGCCACCTGCCTCCTGGCCAAGGATGCCATCTCCAAGCTCAAGCTATGTTCTGCCCACTGGAGGCCCACGAGGATACAGGAGGAAGAAACAGAGCTTGCACCAAACAAGAAGAGAGGCGGCATTGGTGGCAGGCTCTTGAGAGACCCATGGGAATGCCGGGACACCTTCTGCCCCTGGAGGAAGGACCCCTTCCCACCCAGAGCCAGTCCCCAGAGGGCCTCCCCCTTCCCACGCAGATCTGACCCCACACTGCAACTCCCTGAGCAGAGGGAGCTCTGCCCAAAGGAGCTTGGGGCTCAGGGCAGCAGCACGACCAAGAATCATGAGTCCCGCACAACACTCTGTCTCCCAAGCGGGACAGGATCCTCGGACCAGACTCTTACAACAGCCCCCAGCCCTCTGCAGGCTACAGCCCCGGAGCCACAGCTGCTTTGACAACTAACATGGTCTGCGGCACCTGCTGCAGCAGCGCCCAAAGCCCTTACCCTCAGCAGAGAGCTGCAGGAGCACAGGGAACAAAACGGAGTACGCCGGACTGATGATCTGAGTCCAGAAGCCCTCCATCTTGGCTTCCCACCTGTCCTTGGTTCGCTGGTCAAGCAGGGAAGAAGGATTCTCTTCCCGTGACCTCGCCAAGGACTCCTCTCTCTCCAACGAGCCCCTTGTTCTCAGCCCGTGAGGGAGAGCTTCCCCGAGCACTCTCACTGCCTCCTGTGTGCGCTCCTCGTCACCGAGAAGCTCCAAAGGGCAGCAGTGGAGCAGAGCACGGCGAGCAGTGACCAGCAGCGCGCGTGCCTGGCAGGGAAGTGACGGGGCCCTGCCGGTCGCTGGGGTCACCTCCTTGTGATGCAGCACAAGCCAGTGTGACCTCAGCGCGTGTCACCAGGGGCTGCATGAGGGGAGCGGCAGCTGAAACACCCAGGGAAGGCGGCGATTCCTCCCAGGGAAGGAGATTTTAGTGAGGTGGGGGGGGGTTCATCTCTTCTCCAGAATTACCACAGCTAGGACAAGAGGAAATGGCCTCAAGCAGCACCACGGGAGGTTCAGTTAAGACCGTAGGAGGAATGTCTATAGTGTAAGACGAGCCAAGCATTGGAACAGGCTGCCCAGGAACATCATGGAGTCACAGTCCCTGGCAGTGCTCAGGACGTGTGTGGATGAGGTACTTAAGGACATGGTTTAGCAGGTGTGGTATTGAACTGTTTATAGTTCAACTCAGTGATCTAAAAAGGTGTTTTCTAACCAAAACAGGTCTCTGATTCTATGATTCTAAGGTTTGGGCACTAGCAATGATCAAGGCGGAGCTGGTGTGGAACAGAAGGGGAACATGCCCTTCACACACAGTGTCTGCAGGTGTTTGCCCAGGCTCCTGGGCCCAGCACGAGGCAGCGGGTCCCACTCCATGGCTGTCCCCCATGTCCCGGCAGTGGAGGTTGTGCACGTGGCCTGGGCGCCGTGGTCCTCATGCCTGGTGTAGTGTGATGGCCAAGACTGGGGATGCTGGGGCAGATGTTTTTTCTGGGGGGAGCACTGCCGGATTAGGGGGTGTTTGTGGGGATGCTGGTAGTCTGGGGTGTTGGCCCATTTTGTGGAATATTTCTGTGCTTCAGGGATGTTCCAGTCTTTGTGGACTGGTGCCAATTGAAGCGGGTGGTTCCCATTGCAGTGTTGCTGGTGTTTTGAGGGTGCTGGCCCTGCTCCTTGGAGGCCCTGGGAAATGCTGCTCGAGACTGGCCCATGCAGCTCTGCAGTTGGTTTTGCACGGCTGGCTCCCATAGGCAGCGCCCGGAGCTCCATGGCTTTTGTGTGTACAGGTGCTCAGCGTGATTGAAGGGAAGAAAGGCAGAGCGAGGTGGGAAGGTCCTCCCTGCGCTGGGGTCGGTCCCTGTTGCAAATGTCCCATTACATTTTTAGGTGTGAGGGGCTCTTTCTGCATGGGTCCTTGGTCTCAGTACAGGAGGAGAGTCAGACTTTTCCTGGAAAAGTGATGACTGCTTCTGCCACTCCGTGCCGCTCTGTGTCCATGGAAGGGCCCCAGCTGCCATCTTGCGTGTCCTGGGCTCATCTCAAGTGGCTGAGGCCAGGAGCTGCAAGGCCCCCAGACACTCCGGTTGCTGCTAGGAAATGGCCTGTGGTGCTGGGAATGGCCCTTAGGCAGCAGGACAGTTGGAGCACCTGGCCCCGGCCAGCAGCATCTCCTCCCTCTGTGAGACAGGGAGAGCTCGTGTGCTCTGCATGGTGCAGAGAGAGGGTCCAAAATGCCTGTGCCCGAGCACTGCAGGATTTGTGTGGCCACACACTGAGGCAACAGAGCCCCGCTCTCTGCGGAGCGCCAGTCTCCTTCCCTTGCTTGCAACTGGCTGCACAACTGTTCTGAATGGTGGGCATGCATGTCTTAGGGCACGTGCACTCTGCTGCACAATCATCTGCCAACAGGAAGGGAGAAAGATCTTGGTGGGCTCGTCTGGATATGACGTCCCATTGCCAGGGGAGCAGGGCATGCTGGCGAGTCCTGAGAGGAAGAGTTAAGTTTCCAAATCCATTCCCTGCACCTTTCTGGCTAAGGAAGTCACCTGGGCAATTCCACCCCAAGAAGAGCCTTGAGCATATGGTGCTTCTCGAGTATCCAGCTCCTTTATCCAAGATGCTCTCGAGCCTGAAAGGGACTCAGAGGTGGAGAAGACCAGGAGGAAGAATGGCATTCTGTGCTAGAACTGGAGGAGGGCTCTCCCTCGTGGCTGTTTCTTCGCCAGCCCTAAAGAGCGATGCAGGCATCCTGGCAGCAGCATCCCCCATCCGGGGAAGGAGTTTAGGCCTTCCCACCTGCTGAACCCCGGTGTGTGTAACTCACCAAACATCTTCTTCCATTTTGCCATCCAGAACATAAGACGCTTTGTTTCCCACTGCATATGAATTGACATGTCTCAGAGCAGGATTTAGGCAAGGTTTTCCCCATGATATGGTCTCCCGGAGCTGGGAAGGGTCTTTCTTAGAGCCAAGGAAGCTGCCCGCAGGTAGGAGCTGCCAGGCTGCGCAGGACTGCCCCACAGACGTGCCGACTTTGCTTTTGGCTACTGATGGGGGATAGCTTGTGCCTCGCAAGCACGTCCTCTCCCTGCGGGAGCCCGCCTGCCCTTGCTCAAGGCTTGTCCCAGGGTGCAAAAAGCAGTGTTGCAGCGCCCAGCGTCATCTCAGAAACAGCTGCCCTGGAGGGCCTTTCCAATGGCCTTTCTTCTTCCTTTTCTCTGGTCAAGACAGGCATGGCTCAGAGCGAGAGTGTCCCGGGATGGAGGCTCCACGCTCCCCCTGCTACCCTGTGCCCCCTGCCTGCCCTTCCAAAGCTGCCCTGGTGCTGCTTGCAAGCTTCACACTGCACCAAAGAAAGGCTCACATGAACTCAGAAAGGGAGTTTATTTGGGGGGAAAAAGACATTTCTCCCGGACACTTCCAGCTTGTGGCCCCGCTGCTCTTTCTTCTGGAGGCTGCTCATCACTGAAGCACTGAGGGGTAGAGGAGAAAGATGCTGAGTGTGTCATGACATGCAGGTGCCTCCTGAAAATCCAGTGGCACATCCCAGCGCCCACCTCATTTCCGTGCAAGGGATGGCTGGGCCAGGCACAGGCGAGGCCAAGCTCCAAGGGCACTTGTGTGCCCTGGCGTAGGGGGCAGCGAAAGGCCCTCTTTCCCCCAGGCCTTGGCACAAAGGGCTTGGCAGGAGCAGGGACCCTGCCTGCCTTGGGAGCTACTTACCGGCGAGCCTCCTCCTGCAGCTGCAGCCTCTGGCGGTTTTGGACCACCTTCTCCCTCCAGCGATCCCGGAGGACTTTGTAGGATTCCAGGAGCTGCAAGGTCTGCTTTGCTCGTGGCGAGAGATACCTGCAAAGGATCAACAAAGTCCTGCTGCTGCTCCCTGGGGGCCCCTTGGGGCTTCTTCTCTCCTCAGCCCCTGCACATCCCCACCAGCTGAAAGGAGGGCCTGTCGTCTGCTGTGCTCAGCAGCTGAGTGGCAGCACCTGCACAGGGTCAGGAGCCACCATGGTGCCAGGCCCTGCCTGGCAGCTGGCATGCCAGTGCACACTCACTTGTCAGGGGGCACCCCTCTGTGTGGGGAACAGTGCTGCTCAGGGTGGCGTGCAGGCTTCAGCACTCGGATCTGTATTGCAAGAGCAAGAAGAAGAAAAGGTTTCAGTGGGGAGGAGAGAACGGGGGAGAGAGCACTAGCCCACTCATAGAGGAGGCGCCTAAGCGTTCCAGAGCTGTGCTCAGGCTATTCAAGCAGCTGATGCAACGGGCTACAAGAGCTGGCTTCCTGGATTATATGCCCTGTTCTGAGGGCTGTCAAAGGCATCCCATAGGATCTCTTTTCAAGCAGGGTCCACACTGGGACATTGGGGAATTGTTGGCTGTTGCTCTTCCCCCTCCCTTACACTTCTGCTCTTGAGCCTCCCTGGCTCCTAGTCCTGTGTCAGCACAGTGGGAATATGGCTCTCTGCTGCCCTAACTGATCAGGGCCGAAAGATGCACCGGCATCTTTCCAATGCCTTCGAGGGCAAACCCACCCATTTCTGCGATTAACAAAGCCTCAGAAGACGTTATAGATGTTATATCAGTAGGCAGATGCTTGCAAGTGTGGATATAATTTGCATCATTGCTGGACACATGCCAGAGAGCCCACTGGGCGTTGTAGGGAGCCCGCGCTCAGGGCCCTTTCCGCGACATCCCATCACACACCTGTGCGGCAGCCCTGGGAGCAGCACGGGCAGCAGAAGTCCGAGGAGCAGATGGAGGATGTGGGCGGTGCTCCACTTTCCCCTCCTTCTGCCCCAAAGGCTCCTTCATGTGCCCCACTTGTTTGATCAAGTTGCTGAGAAGACACCATGAGAGGCAAGAGGTTTAGGACAGGGAGCATTTGTTCGCACAAGGAAAAGGATGGGATTCCCTGCAGTCTCGAGGGACTCCTTCCTGGACAAACACTCCTGCACTAGGCATTTCCATTTGGCTCCCCAGAACGTCCTGACGCTGGAGGAAAGCTATGGCCATGGGAGGCTCCCACGCAAAGTGCTACACGCTTGCCTTCCAGCAGGAGAACAGCCTTAAGTGGGGTGTGTGTCGGGAGCCTTTTGGAGGCCGTAGGGCCAGCATGTGCAAAGGGGCCTGCTCTGGTGCAGAGGTCCAAACAAGCGCAGCCCTCGTCCCTTCCGCCTCCGCCAAGGCTCTCACCTGGCAGCAGGCTGCTTCTCGGGGCCTTGCCGCCTCCTGCCTGCCCCCCAGCTTGGCAGCATGGGCAGACACAGCTCCTTGCGCTGCTGCAGGATCTTTCTAGGCTGCCATTCTGCAAGGAGGAAGGGAGGAAGCTCTTGAGCAGAGCCTGCTGAGCAGCACCTTTCCAGCTGGCTGCTGTGAGGCAGCGTGGGGGGACAGGGAGCCAACGTGCCCCGCAGGCCGGCAGCTTTGGCCTTACCTTTGTTGGCCCTGGGACACTGGGGCACCTCAGGCTTCTTCTGCGTGCATGGAGGGGCAGCGGGAGCAGCCTTGGCTTCTGGGCTGCTTTCCTGCAGAAGCTGAAACCTGGAAAGCAGAAGACAAGGCACGTTTGAAGAAAGGGGGCTGTCTGCCCCTGGCCTCTTGCTGGCACTAATGCTCCTCCCTGTTGTCGGAGAACACCTTGCCTGCCATCTGCTTCTTGGAGGGTTTTTGCCAGAGTCTGTCCAAAGGCAGAGGATGTGGCTTAAATTCTTGTGAGCACTGAGCATGGGCAGTGCAGAGTGCGAGCAGCATCTAGGGGCCGGCCCTGTCAGCAAAGCTAAGGGCTGCAGAGGAAACGCACTCACCTGGGGAACACGTGGACTCGGCTAGACCTGGTTCCAGGAGTATCGATGTTTCCGCTTGGCTCAACAGGATCCGCTGGCCAAGGGACCTGCAAGACAACCCAGGCCCGTTGGGAGGTTTCCAGGGCAGCTCCCTGCCTGCTGACAAAGGCAGCAGCCCCTCATCCTGCTACAGGAGGAGCCTGCTGCTGCAAATCCCTCTTCTGAGTCCTCTGCCATGCACATTAGCCCCTAATTGTGGAGCGGAGATGCTCCACAGCAAAGACTTGCAAGTGCTCAATAGTCATGCCAAGCATTTAATAGAGACAGGCATCCAGGAAGACAGGCAGTGTTTTCCTTGGGAGTGGGGAATTTGGCGGGGGGAAACACACTGCGGAAGGTGTTTGTGTAGCCCACCACATGCAGGATGGCCACGGAGGCTTCCCAAAGCAATGGAAGTAGGCCTGGGAAGCTGAGCAACTTACACTGCGAAGGGCCGCAAAGAGGCTTACCCTTCTCCTCAGCCGTTGGATGCAGCTGTCGTAAAACATCATGCAGAGCGTGTCTCCCTGGCAGCTCAGCACACCCAAGTCCCGGAACGCAAAGACCACATTCTGCTTGTTCTCCAAGTGCAAAGAGAATAAGTGGATGGTCTCTTCCACACAGGCTTCAACCACACGCCGTGGCAAGGACGTCACCAGGGACAAGAGCTGGTAGTTCAGTGGCTCAATTTGGATGTCGTCTGCAAGGAAGTCAAACAGTGTCAGTGCTGCAGCAGGTGCAATTTCCAGGACTAGGTGAGAAAGACATGGGAGTGGCAGAGAGATGAAAGTGGGGGCAGGTCAGGGCAAGAGAGCCCGACTTGCTGCAACACTTGCAGCAGAAGACTCCAGAGAAGGTCCTTCCCAAGAAAGAGATCTCTGTGTGGGGGCTTGCGTGGGGGAAGCTCTGTGTGTTCCCCCAGCTGTGGAGGGCATTCCCTGCTTGTGGCAGCCCCTGCAAAGCGCAGGGAGCACACTCCCAGCCCGGGTACAGTGGCAAGGGGAAGCAGAGGGTGGTCCCTGCTGTCTCACCAGGGAGATTCACTTCGGGGCACGTGAGCCCACGCGGCCAGACCATCTGCATGCCCAACTTGAAAATGGGTGTTCGAACCCAGAGCACCTGTTCTGCACCCAGGTACAATGGCTCTTCAACTGTACAGAAGGTGCCAAGACCCTCCAGCAGGACACCCTGCACACGGAAAAGACAAAAACATGACGAGTAAGCACTGTGTTGGTGGAAAAGGGGAGGACTCTGCAAGCACGGGCAGGCTGCTCTGTGCTCTCCCTGCTGCTGCTGCTGCAGCTGCACGAAGGAGCACTGTGGAAAGCTTTGGAGGAGAGCTCCTTGCTGCAATGTTGTCTTCACCCTCCTCTGCACACATGGCCCTCCCTGTCCTCCAAGTATTTCCTAGCATCTCAGAGCACAAGAAGATGCCGGAGCTCTCTCAGAGCACCAAGGGAGGAAACTGCCTCCGTCTCTCTGCTTGATCTCTCCATTCTGGCCACAGCCAAAAGAGAAGGCCCACGAGGTGCCGACTGGTTTCTCCCACAAGCTCTGCACGTGCTTTCTCCCCAAGTTAGCTAAGGAGCTGCTCTGCCGCATGCTGGCCGGTGGCAGTGCGCTGCCATGGCGCTGGGGGAAGGATCATTCCCAGGGCCCAGGACGCCCTGGGAAACTGCAATGCTGCAGGGCGAGGGGAGCAGGACGCCAGCCCACCTTGCCAATCACAAGCTGCTGCAGGATGTATCGGGAAACAACATCCCAAACCATGACAATCTCTGTGAAGCAAGGGAAAGAAGTGTCAGGCAGCTCCAAGCTCTGCGCAAGCTTCTCCTCCCGGGGTGACAGAGGCACGCACATTCAAATCAACCAAAAAGCCACTCCGCCAGCTGCGAGCTGGCCTATGGCATCGTTGCAGGCTGCCCACCTCCCGCTGATCCCCATGGAGGTGCAGAGAAGAAAGCGGGACAAGGGAAGGGTTTGGCAGAAGGGCAGCGGCCACCTGCCTCCTGGCCAAGGATGCCATCTCCAAGCTCAAGCTATGTTCTGCCCACTGGAGGCCCACGAGGATACAGGAGGAAGAAACAGAGCTTGCACCAAACAAGAAGAGAGGCGGCATTGGTGGCAGGCTCTTGAGAGACCCATGGGAATGCCGGGACACCTTCTGCCCCTGGAGGAAGGACCCCTTCCCACCCAGAGCCAGTCCCCAGAGGGCCTCCCCCTTCCCACGCAGATCTGACCCCACACTGCAACTCCCTGAGCAGAGGGAGCTCTGCCCAAAGGAGCTTGGGGCTCAGGGCAGCAGCACGACCAAGAATCATGAGTCCCGCACAACACTCTGTCTCCCAAGCGGGACAGGATCCTCGGACCAGACTCTTACAACAGCCCCCAGCCCTCTGCAGGCTACAGCCCCGGAGCCACAGCTGCTTTGACAACTAACATGGTCTGCGGCACCTGCTGCAGCAGCGCCCAAAGCCCTTACCCTCAGCAGAGAGCTGCAGGAGCACAGGGAACAAAACGGAGTACGCCGGACTGATGATCTGAGTCCAGAAGCCCTCCATCTTGGCTTCCCACCTGTCCTTGGTTCGCTGGTCAAGCAGGGAAGAAGGATTCTCTTCCCGTGACCTCGCCAAGGACTCCTCTCTCTCCAACGAGCCCCTTGTTCTCAGCCCGTGAGGGAGAGCTTCCCCGAGCACTCTCACTGCCTCCTGTGTGCGCTCCTCGTCACCGAGAAGCTCCAAAGGGCAGCAGTGGAGCAGAGCACGGCGAGCAGTGACCAGCAGCGCGCGTGCCTGGCAGGGAAGTGACGGGGCCCTGCCGGTCGCTGGGGTCACCTCCTTGTGATGCAGCACAAGCCAGTGTGACCTCAGCGCGTGTCACCAGGGGCTGCATGAGGGGAGCGGCAGCTGAAACACCCAGGGAAGGCGGCGATTCCTCCCAGGGAAGGAGATTTTAGTGAGGTGGGGGGGGGTTCATCTCTTCTCCAGAATTACCACAGCTAGGACAAGAGGAAATGGCCTCAAGCAGCACCACGGGAGGTTCAGTTAAGACCGTAGGAGGAATGTCTATAGTGTAAGACGAGCCAAGCATTGGAACAGGCTGCCCAGGAACATCATGGAGTCACAGTCCCTGGCAGTGCTCAGGACGTGTGTGGATGAGGTACTTAAGGACATGGTTTAGCAGGTGTGGTATTGAACTGTTTATAGTTCAACTCAGTGATCTAAAAAGGTGTTTTCTAACCAAAACAGGTCTCTGATTCTATGATTCTAAGGTTTGGGCACTAGCAATGATCAAGGCGGAGCTGGTGTGGAACAGAAGGGGAACATGCCCTTCACACACAGTGTCTGCAGGTGTTTGCCCAGGCTCCTGGGCCCAGCACGAGGCAGCGGGTCCCACTCCATGGCTGTCCCCCATGTCCCGGCAGTGGAGGTTGTGCACATGGCCTGGGCGCCGTGGTCCTCATGCCTGGTGTAGTGTGATGGCCAAGACTGGGGATGCTGGGGCAGATGTTTTTTCTGGGGGGAGCACTGCCGGATTAGGGGGTGTTTGTGGGGATGCTGGTAGTCTGGGGTGTTGGCCCATTTTGTGGAATATTTCTGTGCTTCAGGGATGTTCCAGTCTTTGTGGACTGGTGCCAATTGAAGCGGGTGGTTCCCATTGCAGTGTTGCTGGTGTTTTGAGGGTGCTGGCCCTGCTCCTTGGAGGCCCTGGGAAATGCTGCTCGAGACTGGCCCATGCAGCTCTGCAGTTGGTTTTGCACGGCTGGCTCCCATAGGCAGCGCCCGGAGCTCCATGGCTTTTGTGTGTACAGGTGCTCAGCGTGTTTGAAGGGAAGAAAGGCAGAGCGAGGTGGGAAGGTCCTCCCTGCGCTGGGGTCGGTCCCTGTTGCAAATGTCCCATTACATTTTTAGGTGTGAGGGGCTCTTTCTGCATGGGTCCTTGGTCTCAGTACAGGAGGAGAGTCAGACTTTTCCTGGAAAAGTGATGACTGCTTCTGCCACTCCGTGCCGCTCTGTGTCCATGGAAGGGCCCCAGCTGCCATCTTGCGTGTCCTGGGCTCATCTCAAGTGGCTGAGGCCAGGAGCTGCAAGGCCCCCAGACACTCCGGTTGCTGCTAGGAAATGGCCTGTGGTGCTGGGAATGGCCCTTAGGCAGCAGGACAGATGGAGCACCTGGCCCCGGCCAGCAGCATCTCCTCCCTCTGTGAGACAGGGAGAGCTCGTGTGCTCTGCATGGTGCAGAGAGAGGGTCCAAAATGCCTGTGCCCGAGCACTGCAGGATTTGTGTGGCCACACACTGAGGCAACAGAGCCCCGCTCTCTGCGGAGCGCCAGTCTCCTTCCCTTGCTTGCAACTGGCTGCACAACTGTTCTGAATGGTGGGCATGCATGTCTTAGGGCACGTGCACTCTGCTGCACAATCATCTGCCAACAGGAAGGGAGAAAGATCTTGGTGGGCTCGTCTGGATATGACGTCCCATTGCCAGGGGAGCAGGGCATGCTGGCGAGTCCTGAGAGGAAGAGTTAAGTTTCCAAATCCATTCCCTGCACCTTTCTGGCTAAGGAAGTCACCTGGGCAATTCCACCCCAAGAAGAGCCTTGAGCATATGGTGCTTCTCGAGTATCCGGCTCCTTTATCCAAGATGCTCTCGAGCCTGAAAGGGACTCAGAGGTGGAGAAGACCAGGAGGAAGAATGGCATTCTGTGCTAGAACTGGAGGAGGGCTCTCCCTCGTGGCTGTTTCTTCGCCAGCCCTAAAGAGCGATGCAGGCATCCTGGCAGCAGCATCCCCCATCCGGGGAAGGAGTTTAGGCCTTCCCACCTGCTGAACCCCGGTGTGTGTAACTCACCAAACATCTTCTTCCATTTTGCCATCCAGAACATAAGACGCTTTGTTTCCCACTGCATATGAATTGACATGTCTCAGAGCAGGATTTAGGCAAGGTTTTCCCCATGATATGGTCTCCCGGAGCTGGGAAGGGTCTTTCTTAGAGCCAAGGAAGCTGCCCGCAGGTAGGAGCTGCCAGGCTGCGCAGGACTGCCCCACAGACGTGCCGACTTTGCTTTTGGCTACTGATGGGGGATAGCTTGTGCCTCGCAAGCACGTCCTCTCCCTGCAGGAGCCCGCCTGCCCTTGCTCAAGGCTTGTCCCAGGGTACAGAAAGGAGTGTCACAGTGCCCAGCATCATCTAAGAAACGTCTGCCTTGGAGGGCCTTTTCAATGGCCTTTCTTCTTCCCTTTCTCTGGTCAAGACACCCATGGCCCAGAGCGAGAGTGTCCCGGGATGGGGGCTCCACGCTCCCCCTGCTACCCTGTGCCCCCTGGCTGCCCTTCCAAAGCTGCCCTGGTGCTGCTTGCAAGCTTCACACTGCACCAAAGAAAGGCTCACATGAACTCAGAAAGGGAGTTTATTTGGGGGGAAAAAGACATTTCTCCCGGACACGTCCAGCTTGTGGCCCCGCTGCTCTTTCTTCTGGAGGCTGCTCATCACTGAAGCACTGAGGGGTAGAGGAGAAAGATGCTGAGTGTGTCATGACATGCAGGTGCCTCCTGAAAATCCAGTGGCACATCCCAGCCCCCACCCCGTTTCCGTGCAAGGGATGGCTGGGCCAGGCACAGGCGAGGCCAAGCTCCAAGGGCACTTGTGTGCCCTGGCGTAGGAGGCAGCGAAAGGCCCTCTTTCCCCCAGGCCTTGGCACAAAGGGCTTGGCAGGAGCAGGGACCCTGCCTGCCTTGGGAGCCACTTACCGGCGAGCCTCCTCCTGCAGCTGCAGCCTCTGGCGGTTTTGGACCACCTTCTCCCTCCAGCGATCCCGGAGGACTTTGTAGGATTCCAGGAGCTGCAAGGTCTGCTTTGCTCGTGGCGAGAGATACCTGCAAAGGATCAACAAAGTCCTGCTGCTGCTCCCTGGGGGCCCCTTGGGGCTTCTTCTCTCCTCAGCCCCTGCACATCCCCACCAGCTGAAAGGAGGGCCTGTCGTCTGCTGTGCTCAGCAGCTGAGTGGCAGCACCTGCACAGGGTCAGGAGCCACCATGGTGCCAGGCCCTGCCTGGCAGCTGGCGTGCCAGTGCACACTCACTTGTCAGGGGGCACCCCTCTGTGTGGGGAACAGTGCTGCTCAGGGTGGCGTGCAGGCTTCAGCACTCGGATCTGTATTGCAAGAGCAAGAAGAAGAAAAGGTTTCAGTGGGGAGGAGAGAACGGGGGAGAGAGCACTAGCCCACTCATAGAGGAGGCACCTAAGCCTTCCAGAGCCGTGCTCAGGCTATACAAGCAGCTGATGCAACGGGCTACAAGAGCTGGCTTCCTGGATGATACGCCCTGTTCTGAGGGCTGTCAAAGGCATCCCATAGGATCTCTTTTCAAGCAGGGTCCACACTGGGACATTGGGGAATTGTTGGCTGTTGCTCTTCCCCCTCCCTTACACTTCTGCTCTTGAGCCTCCCTGGCTCCTAGTCCTGTGTCAGCACAGTGGGAATATGGCTCTCTGCTGCCCTAACTGATCAGGGCCGAAAGATGCACCGGCATCTTTCCAATGCCTTCGAGGGCAAACCCACCCATTTCTGCGATTAACAAAGCCCCAGAAGACGTTATAGATGTTATATCAGTAGGCAGATTCTTGCAAGTGTGGATATAATTTGCATCATTGCTGGACACATGCCAAAGAGCCCACTGGGCGTTGTAGGGAGCCCGCGCTCAGGGCCCTTTCCGCGACATCCCATCACACACCTGTGCGGCAGCCCTGGGAGCAGCACGGGCAGCAGAAGTCCGAGGAGCAGATGGAGGATGTGGGCGGTGCTCCACTTTCCCCTCCTTCTGCCCCAAAGGCTCCTTCATGTGCCCCACTTGTTTGATCAAGTTGCTGAGAAGACACCATGAGAGGCAAGAGGTTTAGGACAGGGAGCATTTGTTCCCACAAGGAAAAGGATGGGATTCCCTGCAATCTCGAGGGACTCCTTCCTGGACAAACACTCCTGCACTAGGCATTTCCATTTGGCTCCCCAAGATATCCTGACGCTGGAGGAAAGCTATGGCCATGGGAGGCTCCCACGCAAAGTGCTACACGCTTGCCTTCCAGCAGGAGAACAGCCTTAAGTGGGGTGTGTGTCGGGGGCATTTTGGAGGCCCTAGGCCCAGCATGTGCAAAGGGGCCTGCTCTGGTGCAGAGGTCCAAACAAGCGCAGCCCTCGTCCCTTCCGCCTCCGCCAAGGCTCTCACCTGGCAGCAGGCTGCTTCTCGGGGCCTTGCCGCCTCCTGCCTGCCCCCCAGCTTGGCAGCATGGGCAGACACAGCTCCTTGCGCTGCTGCAGGATCTTTCTAGGCTGCCATTCTGCAAGGAGGAAGGGAGGAAGCTCTTGAGCAGAGCCTGCTGAGCAGCACCTTTCCAGGTGGCTGCTGTGAGGCAGCGTGGGGGGACAGGGAACCAACGTGCCCCGCAGGCCGGCAGCTTTGGCCTTACCTTTGTTGGCCCTGGGACACTGGGGCACCTCAGGCTTTTTCTGCGTGCGTGGAGGGGCAGCAGGAGCAGCCTTGGCTTCTGGGCTGTCTTCCTCCAGAAGCTGAAACCTGGAAAGCAGAAGACAAGGCACGATTGAAGAAAGGGGGCTGTCTGCCCCTGGCCTCTTGCTGGCACTAATGCTCCTCCCTGTTGTCGGAGAACACCTTGCCTGCCATCTGCTTCTTGGAGGGTTTTTGCCAGAGTCTGTCCAAAGGCAGAGGACGTGGCTTAAATTCTTGTGAGCACTGAGCATGGGCAGTGCAGAGTGCGAGCAGCATCTAGGGGCCGGCCCTGTCAGCAAAGCTAAGGGCTGCAGAGGAAACGCACTCACCTGGGGAACACGTGGACTCGGCTAGACCTGGTTCCAGGAGTATCGATGTTTCCGCTTGGCTCAACAGGATCCGCTGGCCAAGGGACCTGCAAGACAACCCAGGCCCGTTGGGAGGTTTCTGAGGCAGCTCCCTGCCTGCTGACAAAGGCAGCAGCCCCTCATCCTGCTACAGGAGGAGCCTGCTGCTGCAAATCCCTCTTCTGAGTCCTCTGCCATGCACATTAGCCCCTAGTTGCGGAGCGGAGATGCTCCACAGCAAAGACTTGCAAGTGCTCAATAGTCATGCCAAGCATTTAATAGAGACAGGCATCCAGGAAGACAGGGAGTGTTTTCCTTGGGAGTGGGGAATTTGGCGGGGGGAAACACACTGCGGAAGGTGTTTGTGTAGCCCGCCACATGCAGGATGGCCACGGAGGCTTCCCAAAGCAATGGAAGTAGGCCTGGGAAGATGAGCAACTTACACTGCGAAGGGCCGCAAAGAGGCTTACCCTTCTCCTCAGCCGTTGGATGCAGCTGTCGTAAAACATCATGCAGAGCGTGTCTCCCTGGCAGCTCAGCACACCCATGTCCCGGAAGGCAAAGATCACATTCTGCTTGTTCTCCAAGTGCAAAGAGAATAAGTGGATGGTCTCTTCCACACAGGCTTCCACCACACGCCGTGGCAAGGACGTCACCAGGGACAAGAGCTGGTAGTTCAGTGGCTCAATTTGGATGTTGTCTGCAAGGAAGTCAAACAGTGTCAGTGCTGCAGCAGGTGCAATTTCCAGGAGTAGGTGAGAAAGACATGGGAGTGGCAGAGAGATGAAAGTGGGGGCAGGTCAGGGCAAGAGAGCCCGACTTGCTGCAACACTTGCAGCAGAAGACTCCAGAGAAGGTCCTTCCCAAGAAAGAGATCTCTGTGTGGGGGCTTGCGTGGGGGAAGCTCTGTGTGTTCCCCCAGCTGTGGAGGGCATTGCCTGCTTCTGGCAGCTCCTGCAAAGCGCAGGGAGCACACTCCCAGCCCGGGTACAGTGGCAAGGGGAAGCAGAGGGTGGTCCCTGCTGTCTCACCAGGGAGATTCACTTCGGGGCACGTGAGCCCACGCGGCCAGACCATCTGCATGCCCAACTTGAAAATGGGTGTTCGAACCCAGAGCACCTGTTCTGCACCCAGGTACAATGGCTCTTCAACTGTACAGAAGGTGCCAAGACCCTCCAGCAGGACACCCTGCACACGGAAAAGACAAAAACATGACGAGTAAGCACTGTGTTGGTGGAAAAGGGGAGGACTCTGCAAGCACGGGCAGGCTGCTCTGTGCTCTCCCTGCTGCTGCTGCTGCTGCAGCTGCACGAAGGAGCACTGTGGAAAGCTTTGGAGGAGAGCTCCTTGCTGCGATGTTGTCTTCACCCTCCTCTGCACACATGGCCCTCCTTGTCCTCCAAGTATTTCCTAGCATCTCAGAGCACAAGAAGATGCCGGAGCTCTCTCAGAGCACCAAGGGAAGAAACTGCCTCTGTCTCTCTGCTTGATCTCTCCATTCTGGCCACAGCCAAAAGAGAAGGCCCACGAGGTGCCGACTGCTTTCTCCCACAAGCTCTGCACGTGCTTTCTCCCCAAGTTAGCTAAGGAGCTGCTCTGCCGCACGCTGGCCGGTGGCAGTGCGCTGCCATGGCGCTGGGGGAAGGGTCATTCCCAGGGCCCAGGACAGCCTGGGAAACTGCAATGCTGCAGGGCGAGGGGAGCAGGACGCCAGCCCACCTTGCTAATCACAAGCTGCTGCAGGATGTATCGGGAAACAGCATCCCAAACCATGACAATCTCTGTGAAGCAAGGGAAAGAAGTGTCAGGCAGCTCCAAGCTCTGCGAAAGCTTCTCCTCCCAGGGTGACAGAGGCACGCACATTCAAATCAACCAAAAAGCCACTCCTCCAGCTGCGAGCTGGCCTATGGCACCGTTGCAGGCTGCCCGCCTCCCGCTGATCCCCGTGGAGGTGCAGAGAAGAAAGCGGGACAAGGGAAGGGTTTGGCAGAAGGGCAGCGGCCACCTGCCTCCTGGCCAAGGATGCCATCTCCAAGCTCAAGCTATGTTCTGCCCACTGTAGGCCCACGAGGATACAGGAGGAAGAAACAGAGCTTGCGTCAAACAAGAAGAGAGGTGGCATTGGTGGCAGGCTCTTGAGAGACCCATGGGAATGCCGGGACACCTGCAGCCCCTGGAGGAAGGACCCCTTCCCACCCAGAGCCAGTCCCCAGAGGGCCTCCCCCTTCCCAGGCAGATCTGACCCCACACTGCAATTCCCTGAGCAGAGGGAGCTCTGCCCAAAGGAGCTTGGGGCTCAGGGCAGCAGCACGACCAAGAACCATGAGTCCCGCACAACACTCTGTCTCCCAAGCGAGACAGGATCCTCGGACCAGACTCTTACAACAGCCCCCAGCCCTCTGCAGGCTACAGCCCCGGAGCCACAGCTGCTTTGACAACTAACATGGTCTGTGGCACCTGCTGCAGCAGCGCCCAAAGCCCTTACCCTCAGCAGAGAGCTGCAGGAGCACAGGGAACAAAACAGAGTACGCCGGACTGATGATCTGAGTCCAGAAGCCCTCCATCTTGGCTTCCCACCTGTCCTTGGTTCGCTGGTCAAGCAGGGAAGAAGGATTCTCTTCCCGTGACCTCGCCAAGGACTCCTCTCTCTCCAACGAGCCCCTTGTTCTCAGCCCGTGAGGGAGAGCTTCCCCGAGCACTCTCACTGCCTCCTGTGTGCGCTCCTCGTCACCGAGAAGCTCCAAAGGGCAGCAGTGGAGCAGAGCACGGCGAGCAGTGACCAGCAGCGCGCGTGCCTGGCAGGGAAGTGACGGGGCCCTGCCGGTCGCTGGGGTCACCTCCTTGTGATGCAGCACAAGCCAGTGTGACCTCAGCGCGTGTCACCAGGGGCTGCATGAGGGGAGCGGCAGCTGAAACACCCAGCGAAGGCGGCGATTCCTCCCAGGGAAGGAGATTTTAGTGAGGTGGGGGGGGGTTCATCTCTTCTCCAGAATTACCACAGCTAGGACAAGAGGAAATGGCCTCAAGCAGCACCACGGGAGGTTCAGTTAAGACCGTAGGAGGAATGTCTATAGTGTAAGACGAGCCAAGCATTGGAACAGGCTGCCCAGGAACATCATGGAGTCACAGTCCCTGGCAGTGCTCAGGACGTGTGTGGATGAGGTACTTAAGGACATGGTTTAGCAGGTGTGGTATTGAACTGTTTATAGTTCAACTCAGTGATCTAAAAAGGTGTTTTCTAACCAAAACAGGTCTCTGATTCTATGATTCTAAGGTTTGGGCACTAGCAATGATCAAGGCGGAGCTGGTGTGGAACAGAAGGGGAACATGCCCTTCACACACAGTGTCTGCAGGTGTTTGCCCAGGCTCCTGGGCTCAGCACGAGGCAGCGGGTCCCACTCCATGGCTGTCCCCCATGTCCCGGCAGTGGAGGTTGTGCACGTGGCCTGGGCGCCGTGGTCCTCATGCCTGGTGTAGTGTGATGGCCAAGACTGGGGATGCTGGGGCAGATGTTTTTTCTGGGGGGAGCACTGCCGGATTAGGGGGTGTTTGTGGGGATGCTGGTAGTCTGGGGTGTTGGCCCATTTTGTGGAATATTTCTGTGCTTCAGGGATGTTCCAGTCTTTGTGGACTGGTGCCAATTGAAGCGGGTGGTTCCCATTGCAGTGTTGCTGGTGTTTTGAGGGTGCTGGCCCTGCTCCTTGGAGGCCCTGGGAAATGCTGCTCGAGACTGGCCCATGCAGCTCTGCAGTTGGTTTTGCACGGCTGGCTCCCATAGGCAGCGCCCGGAGCTCCATGGCTTTTGTGTGTACAGGTGCTCAGCGTGTTTGAAGGGAAGAAAGGCAGAGCAGGGTGGGAAGGTCCTCCCTGCGCTGGGGTCGGTCCCTGTTGCAAATGTCCCATTACATTTTTAGGTGTGAGGGGCTCTTTCTGCATGGGTCCTTGGTCTCAGTACAGGAGGAGAGTCAGACTTTTCCTGGAAAAGTGATGACTGCTTCTGCCACTCCGTGCCGCTCTGTGTCCATGGAAGGGCCCCAGCTGCCATCTTGCGTGTCCTGGGCTCATCTCAAGTGGCTGAGGCCAGGAGCTGCAAGGCCCCCAGACACTCCGGTTGCTGCTAGGAAATGGCCTGTGGTGCTGGGAATGGCCCTTAGGCAGCAGGACAGATGGAGCACCTGGCCCCGGCCAGCAGCATCTCCTCCCTCTGTGAGACAGGGAGAGCTCGTGTGCTCTGCATGGTGCAGAGAGAGGGTCCAAAATGCCTGTGCCCGAGCACTGCAGGATTTGTGTGGCCACACACTGAGGCAACAGAGCCCCGCTCTCTGCGGAGCGCCAGTCTCCTTCCCTTGCTTGCAACTGGCTGCACAACTGTTCTGAATGGTGGGCATGCATGTCTTAGGGCACGTGCACTCTGCTGCACAATCATCTGCCAACAGGAAGGGAGAAAGATCTTGGTGGGCTCGTCTGGATATGACGTCCCATTGCCAGGGGAGCAGGGCATGCTGGCGAGTCCTGAGAGGAAGAGTTAAGTTTCCAAATCCATTCCCTGCACCTTTCTGGCTAAGGAAGTCACCTGGGCAATTCCACCCCAAGAAGAGCCTTGAGCATATGGTGCTTCTTGAGTATCCGGCTCCTTTATCCAAGATGCTCTCGAGCCTGAAAGGGACTCAAAGGTGAAGAGCAGGACGAAGAATGGCAGCAGCATCCCTCATCGGAGGAGGGAGTTTAGGCCTTCCCACCTGCTGCACCCCGTTTGTGTAACTCACATATCATCTTCTTCCATTTTGCCATCCAGAACATAAGACGCTTTGTTTCCCACTGCGTATGAATTGGCATGTCTCAGAGCAGGATTTAGGCAAGTTTTTCCCCATGCTACGGTCTCCCGGAGCAGGGAAGGGTCTTTCTTAGAGCCAAGGAAGCTGCCCGCAGGTAGGAGCTGCCAGGCTGCGCAGGACTGCCCCACAGGCGTGCCGACTTTGCTTTTGGCTACTGATGGGGGATAGCTTGTGCCTCGCAAGCACGTCCTCTCCCTGCGGGAGCCCGCCTGCCCTTGCTCAAGGCTTGTCCCAGGGTGCAAAAAGCAGTGTTGCAGCGCCCAGCGTCATCTCAGAAACAGCTGCCCTGGAGGGCCTTTCCAATGGCCTTTCTTCTTCCTTTTCTCTGGTCAAGACAGGCATGGCTCAGAGCGAGAGTGTCCCGGGATGGAGGCTCCACGCTCCCCCTGCTACCCTGTGCCCCCTGCCTGCCCTTCCAAAGCTGCCCTGGTGCTGCTTGCAAGCTTCACACTGCACCAAAGAAAGGCTCACATGAACTCAGAAAGGGAGTTTATTTGGGGGGAAAAAGACATTTCTCCCGGACACTTCCAGCTTGTGGCCCCGCTGCTCTTTCTTCTGGAGGCTGCTCATCACTGAAGCACTGAGGGGTAGAGGAGAAAGATGCTGAGTGTGTCATGACATGCAGGTGCCTCCTGAAAATCCAGTGGCACATCCCAGCCCCCACCTCATTTCCGTGCAAGGGATGGCTGGGCCAGGCACAGGCGAGGCCAAGCTCCAAGGGCACTTGTGTGCCCTGGCGTAGGGGGCAGCGAAAGGCCCTCTTTCCCCCAGGCCTTGGCACAAAGGGCTTGGCAGGAGCAGGGACCCTGCCTGCCTTGGGAGCTACTTACCGGCGAGCCTCCTCCTGCAGCTGCAGCCTCTGGCGGTTTTGGACCACCTTCTCCCTCCAGCGATCCCGGAGGACTTTGTAGGATTCCAGGAGCTGCAAGGTCTGCTTTGCTCGTGGCGAGAGATACCTGCAAAGGATCAACAAAGTCCTGCTGCTGCTCCCTGGGGGCCCCTTGGGGCTTCTTCTCTCCTCAGCCCCTGCACATCCCCACCAGCTGAAAGGAGGGCCTGTCGTCTGCTGTGCTCAGCAGCTGAGTGGCAGCACCTGCACAGGGTCAGGAGCCACCATGGTGCCAGGCCCTGCCTGGCAGCTGGCATGCCAGGGCACACTCACTTGTCAGGGGGCACCCCTCTATGTGGGGAACAGTGCTGCTCAGGGTGGCGTGCAGGCTTCAGCACTCGGATCTGTATT
This sequence comes from Tinamus guttatus, assembly GCF_059628265.1. Lineage (NCBI taxonomy): Eukaryota > Metazoa > Chordata > Aves > Tinamiformes > Tinamidae > Tinamus > Tinamus guttatus. The sequence goes on from NW_028289460.1 coordinate 45,540, forward strand.
GCAAGAGCAAGAAGAAGAAAAGGTTTCAGTGGGGAGGAGAGAACGGGGGAGAGAGCACTAGCCCACTCATAGAGGAGGCGCCTAAGCGTTCCAGAGCTGTGCTCAGGCTATTCAAGCAGCTGATGCAACGGGCTACAAGAGCTGGCTTCCTGGATTATATGCCCTGTTCTGAGGGCTGTCAAAGGCATCCCATAGGATCTCTTTTCAAGCAGGGTCCACACTGGGACATTGGGGAATTGTTGGCTGTTGCTCTTCCCCCTCCCTTACACTTCTGCTCTTGAGCCTCCCTGGCTCCTAGTCCTGTGTCAGCACAGTGGGAATATGGCTCTCTGCTGCCCTAACTGATCAGGGCCGAAAGATGCACCGGCATCTTTCCAATGCCTTCGAGGGCAAACCCACCCATTTCTGCGATTAACAAAGCCCCAGAAGACGTTATAGATGTTATATCAGTAGGCAGATGCTTGCAAGTGTGGATATAATTTGCATCATTGCTGGACACATGCCAGAGAGCCCACTGGGCGTTGTAGGGAGCCCGCGCTCAGGGCCCTTTCCGCGACATCCCATCACACACCTGTGCGGCAGCCCTGGGAGCAGCACGGGCAGCAGAAGTCCGAGGAGCAGATGGAGGATGTGGGCGGTGCTCCACTTTCCCCTCCTTCTGCCCCAAAGGCTCCTTCATGTGCCCCACTTGTTTGATCAAGTTGCTGAGAAGACACCATGAGAGGCAAGAGGTTTAGGACAGGGAGCATTTGTTCCCACAAGGAAAAGGATGGGATTCCCTGCAATCTCGAGGGACTCCTTCCTGGACAAACACTCCTGCACTAGGCATTTCCATTTGGCTCCCCAAGATATCCTGACGCTGGAGGAAAGCTATGGCCATGGGAGGCTCCCACGCAAAGTGCTACACGCTTGCCTTCCAGCAGGAGAACAGCCTTAAGTGGGGTGTGTGTCGGGAGCCTTTTGGAGGCCGTAGGGCCAGCATGTGCAAAGGGGCCTGCTCTGGTGCAGAGGTCCAAACAAGCGCAGCCCTCGTCCCTTCCGCCTCCGCCAAGGCTCTCACCTGGCAGCAGGCTGCTTCTCGGGGCCTTGCCGCCTCCTGCCTGCCCCCCAGCTTGGCAGCATGGGCAGACACAGCTCCTTGCGCTGCCGCAGGATCTTTCTAGGCTGCCATTCTGCAAGGAGGAAGGGAGGAAGCTCTTGAGCAGAGCCTGCTGAGCAGCACCTTTCCAGCTGGCTGCTGTGAGGCAGCGTGGGGGGACAGGGAGCCAACGTGCCCCGCAGGCCGGCAGCTTTGGCCTTACCTTTGTTGGCCCTGGGACACTGGGGCACCTCAGGCTTCTTCTGCGTGCATGGAGGGGCAGCGGGAGCAGCCTTGGCTTCTGGGCTGCTTTCCTGCAGAAGCTGAAACCTGGAAAGCAGAAGACAAGGCACGTTTGAAGAAAGGGGGCTGTCTGCCCCTGGCCTCTTGCTGGCACTAATGCTCCTCCCTGTTGTCGGAGAACACCTTGCCTGCCATCTGCTTCTTGGAGGGTTTTTGCCAGAGTCTGTCCAAAGGCAGAGGACGTGGCTTAAATTCTTGTGAGCACTGAGCATGGGCAGTGCAGAGTGCGAGCAGCATCTAGGGGCCGGCCCTGTCAGCAAAGCTAAGGGCTGCAGAGGAAACGCACTCACCTGGGGAACACGTGGACTCGGCTAGACCTGGTTCCAGGAGTATCGATGTTTCCGCTTGGCTCAACAGGATCCGCTGGCCAAGGGACCTGCAAGACAACCCAGGCCCGTTGGGAGGTTTCCAGGGCAGCTCCCTGCCTGCTGACAAAGGCAGCAGCCCCTCATCCTGCTACAGGAGGAGCCTGCTGCTGCAAATCCCTCTTCTGAGTCCTCTGCCATGCACATTAGCCCCTAATTGTGGAGCGGAGATGCTCCACAGCAAAGACTTGCAAGTGCTCAATAGTCATGCCAAGCATTTAATAGAGACAGGCATCCAGGAAGACAGGCAGTGTTTTCCTTGGGAGTGGGGAATTTGGCGGGGGGAAACACACTGCGGAAGGTGTTTGTGTAGCCCACCACATGCAGGATGGCCACGGAGGCTTCCCAAAGCAATGGAAGTAGGCCTGGGAAGCTGAGCAACTTACACTGCGAAGGGCCGCAAAGAGGCTTACCCTTCTCCTCAGCCGTTGGATGCAGCTGTCGTAAAACATCATGCAGAGCGTGTCTCCCTGGCAGCTCAGCACACCCAAGTCCCGGAACGCAAAGACCACATTCTGCTTGTTCTCCAAGTGCAAAGAGAATAAGTGGATGGTCTCTTCCACACAGGCTTCAACCACACGCCGTGGCAAGGACGTCACCAGGGACAAGAGCTGGTAGTTCAGTGGCTCAATTTGGATGTCGTCTGCAAGGAAGTCAAACAGTGTCAGTGCTGCAGCAGGTGCAATTTCCAGGACTAGGTGAGAAAGACATGGGAGTGGCAGAGAGATGAAAGTGGGGGCAGGTCAGGGCAAGAGAGCCCGACTTGCTGCAACACTTGCAGCAGAAGACTCCAGAGAAGGTCCTTCCCAAGAAAGAGATCTCTGTGTGGGGGCTTGCGTGGGGGAAGCTCTGTGTGTTCCCCCAGCTGTGGAGGGCATTCCCTGCTTGTGGCAGCCCCTGCAAAGCGCAGGGAGCACACTCCCAGCCCGGGTACAGTGGCAAGGGGAAGCAGAGGGTGGTCCCTGCTGTCTCACCAGGGAGATTCACTTCGGGGCACGTGAGCCCACGCGGCCAGACCATCTGCATGCCCAACTTGAAAATGGGTGTTCGAACCCAGAGCACCTGTTCTGCACCCAGGTACAATGGCTCTTCAACTGTACAGAAGGTGCCAAGACCCTCCAGCAGGACACCCTGCACACGGAAAAGACAAAAACATGACGAGTAAGCACTGTGTTGGTGGAAAAGGGGAGGACTCTGCAAGCACGGGCAGGCTGCTCTGTGCTCTCCCTGCTGCTGCTGCTGCAGCTGCACGAAGGAGCACTGTGGAAAGCTTTGGAGGAGAGCTCCTTGCTGCAATGTTGTCTTCACCCTCCTCTGCACACATGGCCCTCCCTGTCCTCCAAGTATTTCCTAGCATCTCAGAGCACAAGAAGATGCCGGAGCTCTCTCAGAGCACCAAGGGAGGAAACTGCCTCCGTCTCTCTGCTTGATCTCTCCATTCTGGCCACAGCCAAAAGAGAAGGCCCACGAGGTGCCGACTGGTTTCTCCCACAAGCTCTGCACGTGCTTTCTCCCCAAGTTAGCTAAGGAGCTGCTCTGCCGCATGCTGGCCGGTGGCAGTGCGCTGCCATGGCGCTGGGGGAAGGATCATTCCCAGGGCCCAGGACGGCCTGGGAAACTGCAATGCTGCAGGGCGAGGGGAGCAGGACGCCAGCCCACCTTGCCAATCACAAGCTGCTGCAGGATGTATCGGGAAACAACATCCCAAACCATGACAATCTCTGTGAAGCAAGGGAAAGAAGTGTCAGGCAGCTCCAAGCTCTCCGCAAGCTTCTCCTCCCGGGGTGACAGAGGCACGCACATTCAAATCAACCAAAAAGCCACTCCGCCAGCTGCGAGCTGGCCTATGGCATCGTTGCAGGCTGCCCACCTCCCGCTGATCCCCATGGAGGTGCAGAGAAGAAAGCGGGACAAGGGAAGGGTTTGGCAGAAGGGCAGCGGCCACCTGCCTCCTGGCCAAGGATGCCATCTCCAAGCTCAAGCTATGTTCTGCCCACTGGAGGCCCACGAGGATACAGGAGGAAGAAACAGAGCTTGCACCAAACAAGAAGAGAGGCGGCATTGGTGGCAGGCTCTTGAGAGACCCATGGGAATGCCGGGACACCTTCTGCCCCTGGAGGAAGGACCCCTTCCCACCCAGAGCCAGTCCCCAGAGGGCCTCCCCCTTCCCACGCAGATCTGACCCCACACTGCAACTCCCTGAGCAGAGGGAGCTCTGCCCAAAGGAGCTTGGGGCTCAGGGCAGCAGCACGACCAAGAACCATGAGTCCCGCACAACACTCTGTCTCCCAAGCGGGACAGGATCCTCGGACCAGACTCTTACAACAGCCCCCAGCCCTCTGCAGGCTACAGCCCCGGAGCCACAGCTGCTTTGACAACTAACATGGTCTGCGGCACCTGCTGCAGCAGCGCCCAAAGCCCTTACCCTCAGCAGAGAGCTGCAGGAGCACAGGGAACAAAACGGAGTACGCCGGACTGATGATCTGAGTCCAGAAGCCCTCCATCTTGGCTTCCCACCTGTCCTTGGTTCGCTGGTCAAGCAGGGAAGAAGGATTCTCTTCCCGTGACCTCGCCAAGGACTCCTCTCTCTCCAACGAGCCCCTTGTTCTCAGCCCGTGAGGGAGAGCTTCCCCGAGCACTCTCACTGCCTCCTGTGTGCGCTCCTCGTCACCGAGAAGCTCCAAAGGGCAGCAGTGGAGCAGAGCACGGCGAGCAGTGACCAGCAGCGCGCGTGCCTGGCAGGGAAGTGACGGGGCCCTGCCGGTCGCTGGGGTCACCTCCTTGTGATGCAGCACAAGCCAGTGTGACCTCAGCGCGTGTCACCAGGGGCTGCATGAGGGGAGCGGCAGCTGAAACACCCAGGGAAGGCGGCGATTCCTCCCAGGGAAGGAGATTTTAGTGAGGTGGGGGGGGGTTCATCTCTTCTCCAGAATTACCACAGCTAGGACAAGAGGAAATGGCCTCAAGCAGCACCACGGGAGGTTCAGTTAAGACCGTAGGAGGAATGTCTATAGTGTAAGACGAGCCAAGCATTGGAACAGGCTGCCCAGGAACATCATGGAGTCACAGTCCCTGGCAGTGCTCAGGACGTGTGTGGATGAGGTACTTAAGGACATGGTTTAGCAGGTGTGGTATTGAACTGTTTATAGTTCAACTCAGTGATCTAAAAAGGTGTTTTCTAACCAAAACAGGTCTCTGATTCTATGATTCTAAGGTTTGGGCACTAGCAATGATCAAGGCGGAGCTGGTGTGGAACAGAAGGGGAACATGCCCTTCACACACAGTGTCTGCAGGTGTTTGCCCAGGCTCCTGGGCCCAGCACGAGGCAGCGGGTCCCACTCCATGGCTGTCCCCCATGTCCCGGCAGTGGAGGTTGTGCACGTGGCCTGGGCGCCGTGGTCCTCATGCCTGGTGTAGTGTGATGGCCAAGACTGGGGATGCTGGGGCAGATGTTTTTTCTGGGGGGAGCACTGCCGGATTAGGGGGTGTTTGTGGGGATGCTGGTAGTCTGGGGTGTTGGCCCATTTTGTGGAATATTTCTGTGCTTCAGGGATGTTCCAGTCTTTGTGGACTGGTGCCAATTGAAGCGGGTGGTTCCCATTGCAGTGTTGCTGGTGTTTTGAGGGTGCTGGCCCTGCTCCTTGGAGGCCCTGGGAAATGCTGCTCGAGACTGGCCCATGCAGCTCTGCAGTTGGTTTTGCACGGCTGGCTCCCATAGGCAGCGCCCGGAGCTCCATGGCTTTTGTGTGTACAGGTGCTCAGCGTGATTGAAGGGAAGAAAGGCAGAGCGAGGTGGGAAGGTCCTCCCTGCGCTGGGGTCGGTCCCTGTTGCAAATGTCCCATTACATTTTTAGGTGTGAGGGGCTCTTTCTGCATGGGTCCTTGGTCTCAGTACAGGAGGAGAGTCAGACTTTTCCTGGAAAAGTGATGACTGCTTCTGCCACTCCGTGCCGCTCTGTGTCCATGGAAGGGCCCCAGCTGCCATCTTGCGTGTCCTGGGCTCATCTCAAGTGGCTGAGGCCAGGAGCTGCAAGGCCCCCAGACACTCCGGTTGCTGCTAGGAAATGGCCTGTGGTGCTGGGAATGGCCCTTAGGCAGCAGGACAGATGGAGCACCTGGCCCCGGCCAGCAGCATCTCCTCCCTCTGTGAGACAGGGAGAGCTCGTGTGCTCTGCATGGTGCAGAGAGAGGGTCCAAAATGCCTGTGCCCGAGCACTGCAGGATTTGTGTGGCCACACACTGAGGCAACAGAGCCCCGCTCTCTGCGGAGCGCCAGTCTCCTTCCCTTGCTTGCAACTGGCTGCACAACTGTTCTGAATGGTGGGCATGCATGTCTTAGGGCACGTGCACTCTGCTGCACAATCATCTGCCAACAGGAAGGGAGAAAGATCTTGGTGGGCTCGTCTGGATATGACGTCCCATTGCCAGGGGAGCAGGGCATGCTGGCGAGTCCTGAGAGGAAGAGTTAAGTTTCCAAATCCATTCCCTGCACCTTTCTGGCTAAGGAAGTCACCTGGGCAATTCCACCCCAAGAAGAGCCTTGAGCATATGGTGCTTCTTGAGTATCCGGCTCCTTTATCCAAGATGCTCTCGAGCCTGAAAGGGACTCAAAGGTGAAGAGCAGGACGAAGAATGGCAGCAGCATCCCTCATCGGAGGAGGGAGTTTAGGCCTTCCCACCTGCTGCACCCCGTTTGTGTAACTCACATATCATCTTCTTCCATTTTGCCATCCAGAACATAAGACGCTTTGTTTCCCACTGCGTATGAATTGGCATGTCTCAGAGCAGGATTTAGGCAAGTTTTTCCCCATGCTACGGTCTCCCGGAGCAGGGAAGGGTCTTTCTTAGAGCCAAGGAAGCTGCCCGCAGGTAGGAGCTGCCAGGCTGCGCAGGACTGCCCCACAGGCGTGCCGACTTTGCTTTTGGCTACTGATGGGGGATAGCTTGTGCCTCGCAAGCACGTCCTCTCCCTGCGGGAGCCCGCCTGCCCTTGCTCAAGGCTTGTCCCAGGGTGCAAAAAGCAGTGTTGCAGCGCCCAGCGTCATCTCAGAAACAGCTGCCCTGGAGGGCCTTTCCAATGGCCTTTCTTCTTCCTTTTCTCTGGTCAAGACAGGCATGGCTCAGAGCGAGAGTGTCCCGGGATGGAGGCTCCACGCTCCCCCTGCTACCCTGTGCCCCCTGCCTGCCCTTCCAAAGCTGCCCTGGTGCTGCTTGCAAGCTTCACACTGCACCAAAGAAAGGCTCACATGAACTCAGAAAGGGAGTTTATTTGGGGGGAAAAAGACATTTCTCCCGGACACTTCCAGCTTGTGGCCCCGCTGCTCTTTCTTCTGGAGGCTGCTCATCACTGAAGCACTGAGGGGTAGAGGAGAAAGATGCTGAGTGTGTCATGACATGCAGGTGCCTCCTGAAAATCCAGTGGCACATCCCAGCCCCCACCTCATTTCCGTGCAAGGGATGGCTGGGCCAGGCACAGGCGAGGCCAAGCTCCAAGGGCACTTGTGTGCCCTGGCGTAGGGGGCAGCGAAAGGCCCTCTTTCCCCCAGGCCTTGGCACAAAGGGCTTGGCAGGAGCAGGGACCCTGCCTGCCTTGGGAGCTACTTACCGGCGAGCCTCCTCCTGCAGCTGCAGCCTCTGGCGGTTTTGGACCACCTTCTCCCTCCAGCGATCCCGGAGGACTTTGTAGGATTCCAGGAGCTGCAAGGTCTGCTTTGCTCGTGGCGAGAGATACCTGCAAAGGATCAACAAAGTCCTGCTGCTGCTCCCTGGGGGCCCCTTGGGGCTTCTTCTCTCCTCAGCCCCTGCACATCCCCACCAGCTGAAAGGAGGGCCTGTCGTCTGCTGTGCTCAGCAGCTGAGTGGCAGCACCTGCACAGGGTCAGGAGCCACCATGGTGCCAGGCCCTGCCTGGCAGCTGGCATGCCAGGGCACACTCACTTGTCAGGGGGCACCCCTCTGTGTGGGGAACAGTGCTGCTCAGGGTGGCGTGCAGGCTTCAGCACTCGGATCTGTATTGCAAGAGCAAGAAGAAGAAAAGGTTTCAGTGGGGAGGAGAGAACGGGGGAGAGAGCACTAGCCCACTCATAGAGGAGGCGCCTAAGCGTTCCAGAGCTGTGCTCAGGCTATTCAAGCAGCTGATGCAACGGGCTACAAGAGCTGGCTTCCTGGATTATATGCCCTGTTCTGAGGGCTGTCAAAGGCATCCCATAGGATCTCTTTTCAAGCAGGGTCCACACTGGGACATTGGGGAATTGTTGGCTGTTGCTCTTCCCCCTCCCTTACACTTCTGCTCTTGAGCCTCCCTGGCTCCTAGTCCTGTGTCAGCACAGTGGGAATATGGCTCTCTGCTGCCCTAACTGATCAGGGCCGAAAGATGCACCGGCATCTTTCCAATGCCTTCGAGGGCAAACCCACCCATTTCTGCGATTAACAAAGCCCCAGAAGACGTTATAGATGTTATATCAGTAGGCAGATGCTTGCAAGTGTGGATATAATTTGCATCATTGCTGGACACATGCCAAAGAGCCCACTGGGCGTTGTAGGGAGCCCGCGCTCAGGGCCCTTTCCGCGACATCCCATCACACACCTGTGCGGCAGCCCTGGGAGCAGCACGGGCAGCAGAAGTCCGAGGAGCAGATGGAGGATGTGGGCGGTGCTCCACTTTCCCCTCCTTCTGCCCCAAAGGCTCCTTCATGTGCCCCACTTGTTTGATCAAGTTGCTGAGAAGACACCATGAGAGGCAAGAGGTTTAGGACAGGGAGCATTTGTTCCCACAAGGAAAAGGATGGGATTCCCTGCAATCTCGAGGGACTCCTTCCTGGACAAACACTCCTGCACTAGGCATTTCCATTTGGCTCCCCAAGATATCCTGACGCTGGAGGAAAGCTATGGCCATGGGAGGCTCCCACGCAAAGTGCTACACGCTTGCCTTCCAGCAGGAGAACAGCCTTAAGTGGGGTGTGTGTCGGGAGCCTTTTGGAGGCCGTAGGGCCAGCATGTGCAAAGGGGCCTGCTCTGGTGCAGAGGTCCAAACAAGCGCAGCCCTCGTCCCTTCCGCCTCCGCCAAGGCTCTCACCTGGCAGCAGGCTGCTTCTCGGGACCTTGCCGCCTCCTGCCTGCCCCCCAGCTTGGCAGCATGGGCAGACACAGCTCCTTGCGCTGCTGCAGGATCTTTCTAGGCTGCCATTCTGCAAGGAGGAAGGGAGGAAGCTCTTGAGCAGAGCCTGCTGAGCAGCACCTTTCCAGCTGGCTGCTGTGAGGCAGCGTGGGGGGACAGGGAGCCAACGTGCCCCGCAGGCCGGCAGCTTTGGCCTTACCTTTGTTGGCCCTGGGACACTGGGGCACCTCAGGCTTCTTCTGCGTGCATGGAGGGGCAGCAGGAGCAGCCTTGGCTTCTGGGCTGCTTTCCTGCAGAAGCTGAAACCTGGAAAGCAGAAGACAAGGCACGTTTGAAGAAAGGGGGCTGTCTGCCCCTGGCCTCTTGCTGGCACTAATGCTCCTCCCTGTTGTCGGAGAACACCTTGCCTGCCATCTGCTTCTTGGAGGGTTTTTGCCAGAGTCTGTCCAAAGGCAGAGGACGTGGCTTAAATTCTTGTGAGCACTGAGCATGGGCAGTGCAGAGTGCGAGCAGCATCTAGGGGCCGGCCCTGTCAGCAAAGCTAAGGGCTGCAGAGGAAACGCACTCACCTGGGGAACACGTGGACTCGGCTAGACCTGGTTCCAGGAGTATCGATGTTTCCGCTTGGCTCAACAGGATCCGCTGGCCAAGGGACCTGCAAGACAACCCAGGCCCGTTGGGAGGTTTCCAGGGCAGCTCCCTGCCTGCTGACAAAGGCAGCAGCCCCTCATCCTGCTACAGGAGGAGCCTGCTGCTGCAAATCCCTCTTCTGAGTCCTCTGCCATGCACATTAGCCCCTAATTGTGGAGCGGAGATGCTCCACAGCAAAGACTTGCAAGTGCTCAATAGTCATGCCAAGCATTTAATAGAGACAGGCATCCAGGAAGACAGGCAGTGTTTTCCTTGGGAGTGGGGAATTTGGCGGGGGGAAACACACTGCGGAAGGTGTTTGTGTAGCCCACCACATGCAGGATGGCCACGGAGGCTTCCCAAAGCAATGGAAGTAGGCCTGGGAAGCTGAGCAACTTACACTGCGAAGGGCCGCAAAGAGGCTTACCCTTCTCCTCAGCCGTTGGATGCAGCTGTCGTAAAACATCATGCAGAGCGTGTCTCCCTGGCAGCTCAGCACACCCAAGTCCCGGAACGCAAAGACCACATTCTGCTTGTTCTCCAAGTGCAAAGAGAATAAGTGGATGGTCTCTTCCACACAGGCTTCCACCACACGCCGTGGCAAGGACGTCACCAGGGACAAGAGCTGGTAGTTCAGTGGCTCAATTTGGATGTCGTCTGCAAGGAAGTCAAACAGTGTCAGTGCTGCAGCAGGTGCAATTTCCAGGACTAGGTGAGAAAGACATGGGAGTGGCAGAGAGATGAAAGTGGGGGCAGGTCAGGGCAAGAGAGCCCGACTTGCTGCAACACTTGCAGCAGAAGACTCCAGAGAAGGTCCTTCCCAAGAAAGAGATCTCTGTGTGGGGGCTTGCGTGGGGGAAGCTCTGTGTGTTCCCCCAGCTGTGGAGGGCATTGCCTGCTTCTGGCAGCTCCTGCAAAGCGCAGGGAGCACACTCCCAGCCCGGGTACAGTGGCAAGGGGAAGCAGAGGGTGGTCCCTGCTGTCTCACCAGGGAGATTCACTTCGGGGCACGTGAGCCCACGCGGCCAGACCATCTGCATGCCCAACTTGAAAATGGGTGTTCGAACCCAGAGCACCTGTTCTGCACCCAGGTACAATGGCTCTTCAACTGTACAGAAGGTGCCAAGACCCTCCAGCAGGACACCCTGCACACGGAAAAGACAAAAACATGACGAGTAAGCACTGTGTTGGTGGAAAAGGGGAGGACTCTGCAAGCACGGGCAGGCTGCTCTGTGCTCTCCCTGCTGCTGCTGCTGCAGCTGCACGAAGGAGCACTGTGGAAAGCTTTGGAGGAGAGCTCCTTGCTGCAATGTTGTCTTCACCCTCCTCTGCACACATGGCCCTCCCTGTCCTCCAAGTATTTCCTAGCATCTCAGAGCACAAGAAGATGCCGGAGCTCTCTCAGAGCACCAAGGGAGGAAACTGCCTCCGTCTCTCTGCTTGATCTCTCCATTCTGGCCACAGGCAAAAGAGAAGGCCCACGAGGTGCCGACTGGTTTCTCCCACAAGCTCTGCACGTGCTTTCTCCCCAAGTTAGCTAAGGAGCTGCTCTGCCGCATGCTGGCCGGTGGCAGTGCGCTGCCATGGCGCTGGGGAAAGGATCATTCCCAGGGCCCAGGACGGCCTGGGAAACTGCAATGCTGCAGGGCGAGGGGAGCAGGACGCCAGCCCACCTTGCCAATCACAAGCTGCTGCAGGATGTATCGGGAAACAACATCCCAAACCATGACAATCTCTGTGAAGCAAGGGAAAGAAGTGTCAGGCAGCTCCAAGCTCTGCGCAAGCTTCTCCTCCCGGGGTGACAGAGGCACGCACATTCAAATCAACCAAAAAGCCACTCTGCCAGCTGCGAGCTGGCCTATGGCATCGTTGCAGGCTGCCCACCTCCCGCTGATCCCCGTGGAGGTGCAGAGAAGAAAGCGGGACAAGGGAAGGGTTTGGCAGAAGGGCAGCGGCCACCTGCCTCCTGGCCAAGGATGCCATCTCCAAGCTCAAGCTATGTTCTGCCCACTGGAGGCCCACGAGGATACAGGAGGAAGAAACAGAGCTTGCACCAAACAAGAAGAGAGGCGGCATTGGTGGCAGGCTCTTGAGAGACCCATGGGAATGCCGGGACACCTTCTGCCCCTGGAGAAAGGACCCCTTCCCACCCAGAGCCAGTCCCCAGAGGGCCTCCCCCTTCCCACGCAGATCTGACCCCACACTGCAACTCCCTGAGCAGAGGGAGCTCTGCCCAAAGGAGCTTGGGGCTCAGGGCAGCAGCACGACCAAGAATCATGAGTCCCGCACAACACTCTGTCTCCCAAGCGGGACAGGATCCTCGGACCAGACTCTTACAACAGCCCCCAGCCCTCTGCAGGCTACAGCCCCGGAGCCACAGCTGCTTTGACAACTAACATGGTCTGCGGCACCTGCTGCAGCAGCGCCCAAAGCCCTTACCCTCAGCAGAGAGCTGCAGGAGCACAGGGAACAAAACGGAGTACGCCGGACTGATGATCTGAGTCCAGAAGCCCTCCATCTTGGCTTCCCACCTGTCCTTGGTTCGCTGGTCAAGCAGGGAAGAAGGATTCTCTTCCCGTGACCTCGCCAAGGACTCCTCTCTCTCCAACGAGCCCCTTGTTCTCAGCCCGTGAGGGAGAGCTTCCCCGAGCACTCTCACTGCCTCCTGTGTGCGCTCCTCGTCACCGAGAAGCTCCAAAGGGCAGCAGTGGAGCAGAGCACAGCGAGCAGTGACCAGCAGCGCGCGTGCCTGGCAGGGAAGTGACGGGGCCCTGCCGGTCGCTGGGGTCACCTCCTTGTGATGCAGCACAAGCCAGTGTGACCTCAGCGCGTGTCACCAGGGGCTGCATGAGGGGAGCGGCAGCTGAAACACCCAGGGAAGGCGGCGATTCCTCCCAGGGAAGGAGATTTTAGTGAGGTGGGGGGGGGGTTCATCTCTTCTCCAGAATTACCACAGCTAGGACAAGAGAAATGGCCTCAAGCAGCACCACGGGAGGTTCAGTTAAGACCGTAGGAGGAATGTCTATAGTGTAAGACGAGCCAAGCATTGGAACAGGCTGCCCAGGAACATCATGGAGTCACAGTCCCTGGCAGTGCTCAGGACGTGTGTGGATGAGGTACTTAAGGACATGGTTTAGCAGGTGTGGTATTGAACTGTTTATAGTTCAACTCAGTGATCTAAAAAGGTGTTTTCTAACCAAAACAGGTCTCTGATTCTATGATTCTAAGGTTTGGGCACTAGCAATGATCAAGGCGGAGCTGGTGTGGAACAGAAGGGGAACATGCCCTTCACACACAGTGTCTGCAGGTGTTTGCCCAGGCTCCTGGGCCCAGCACGAGGCAGCGGGTCCCACTCCATGGCTGTCCCCCATGTCCCGGCAGTGGAGGTTGTGCACGTGGCCTGGGCGCCGTGGTCCTCATGCCTGGTGTAGTGTGATGGCCAAGACTGGGGATGCTGGGGCAGATGTTTTTTCTGGGGGGAGCGCTGCCGGATTAGGGGGTGTTTGTGGGGATGCTGGTAGTCTGGGGTGTTGGCCCATTTTGTGGAATATTTCTGTGCTTCAGGGATGTTCCAGTCTTTGTGGACTGGTGCCAATTGAAGCGGTTGGTTCCCATTGCAGTGTTGCTGGTGTTTTGAGGGTGCTGGCCCTGCTCCTTGGAGGCCCTGGGAAATGCTGCTCGAGACTGGCCCATGCAGCTCTGCAGTTGGTTTTGCACGGCTGGCTCCCATAGGCAGCGCCCGGAGCTCCATGGCTTTTGTGTGTACAGGTGCTCAGCGTGATTGAAGGGAAGAAAGGCAGAGCGAGGTGGGAAGGTCCTCCCTGCGCTGGGGTCGGTCCCTGTTGCAAATGTCCCATTACATTTTTAGGTGTGAGGGGCTCTTTCTGCATGGGTCCTTGGTCTCAGTACAGGAGGAGAGTCAGACTTTTCCTGGAAAAGTGATGACTGCTTCTGCCACTCCGTGCCGCTCTGTGTCCATGGAAGGGCCCCAGCTGCCATCTTGCGTGTCCTGGGCTCATCTCAAGTGGCTGAGGCCAGGAGCTGCAAGGCCCCCAGACACTCCGGTTGCTGCTAGGAAATGGCCTGTGGTGCTGGGAATGGCCCTTAGGCAGCAGGGCAGACGGAGCACCTGGCCCCGGCCAGCAGCATCTCCTCCCTCTGTGAGACAGGGAGAGCTCGTGTGCTCTGCATGGTGCAGAGAGAGGGTCCAAAATGCCTGTGCCCGAGCACTGCAGGATTTGTGTGGCCACACACTGAGGCAACAGAGCCCCGCTCTCTGCGGAGCGCCAGTCTCCTTCCCTTGCTTGCAACTGGCTGCACAACTGTTCTGAATGGTGGGCATGCATGTCTTAGGGCACGTGCACTCTGCTGCACAATCATCTGCCAACAGGAAGGGAGAAAGATCTTGGTGGGCTCGTCTGGATATGACGTCCCATTGCCAGGGGAGCAGGGCATGCTGGCGAGTCCTGAGAGGAAGAGTTAAGTTTCCAAATCCATTCCCTGCACCTTTCTGGCTAAGGAAGTCACCTGGGCAATTCCACCCCAAGAAGAGCCTTGAGCATATGGTGCTTCTCGAGTATCCGGCTCCTTTATCCAAGATGCTCTCGAGCCTGAAAGGGACTCAGAGGTGGAGAAGACCAGGAGGAAGAATGGCATTCTGTGCTAGAACTGGAGGAGGGCTCTCCCTCGTGGCTGTTTCTTCGCCAGCCCTAAAGAGCGATGCAGGCATCCTGGCAGCAGCATCCCCCATCCGGGGAAGGAGTTTAGGCCTTCCCACCTGCTGAACCCCGGTGTGTGTAACTCACCAAAACATCTTCTTCCATTTTGCCATCCAGAACATAAGACGCTTTGTTTCCCACTGCATATGAATTGACATGTCTCAGAGCAGGATTTAGGCAAGGTTTTCCCCATGATATGGTCTCCCGGAGCTGGGAAGGGTCTTTCTTAGAGCCAAGGAAGCTGCCCGCAGGTAGGAGCTGCCAGGCTGCGCAGGACTGCCCCACAGGCGTGCCGACTTTGCTTTTGGCTACTGATGGGGGATAGCTTGTGCCTCGCAAGCACGTCCTCTCCCTGCGGGAGCCCGCCTGCCCTTGCTCAAGGCTTGTCCCAGGGTGCAAAAAGCAGTGTTGCAGCGCCCAGCGTCATCTCAGAAACAGCTGCCCTGGAGGGCCTTTCCAATGGCCTTTCTTCTTCCTTTTCTCTGGTCAAGACAGGCATGGCTCAGAGCGAGAGTGTCCCGGGATGGAGGCTCCACGCTCCCCCTGCTACCCTGTGCCCCCTGCCTGCCCTTCCAAAGCTGCCCTGGTGCTGCTTGCAAGCTTCACACTGCACCAAAGAAAGGCTCACATGAACTCAGAAAGGGAGTTTATTTGGGGGGAAAAAGACATTTCTCCCGGACACTTCCAGCTTGTGGCCCCGCTGCTCTTTCTTCTGGAGGCTGCTCATCACTGAAGCACTGAGGGGTAGAGGAGAAAGATGCTGAGTGTGTCATGACATGCAGGTGCCTCCTGAAAATCCAGTGGCACATCCCAGCCCCCACCTCATTTCCGTGCAAGGGATGGCTGGGCCAGGCACAGGCGAGGCCAAGCTCCAAGGGCACTTGTGTGCCCTGGCGTAGGGGGCAGCGAAAGGCCCTCTTTCCCCCAGGCCTTGGCACAAAGGGCTTGGCAGGAGCAGGGACCCTGCCTGCCTTGGGAGCTACTTACCGGCGAGCCTCCTCCTGCAGCTGCAGCCTCTGGCGGTTTTGGACCACCTTCTCCCTCCAGCGATCCCGGAGGACTTTGTAGGATTCCAGGAGCTGCAAGGTCTGCTTTGCTCGTGGCGAGAGATACCTGCAAAGGATCAACAAAGTCCTGCTGCTGCTCCCTGGGGGCCCCTTGGGGCTTCTTCTCTCCTCAGCCCCTGCACATCCCCACCAGCTGAAAGGAGGGCCTGTCGTCTGCTGTGCTCAGCAGCTGAGTGGCAGCACCTGCACAGGGTCAGGAGCCACCATGGTGCCAGGCCCTGCCTGGCAGCTGGCATGCCAGGGCACACTCACTTGTCAGGGGGCACCCCTCTGTGTGGGGAACAGTGCTGCTCAGGGTGGCGTGCAGGCTTCAGCACTCGGATCTGTATTGCAAGAGCAAGAAGAAGAAAAGGTTTCAGTGGGGAGGAGAGAACGGGGGAGAGAGCACTAGCCCACTCATAGAGGAGGCGCCTAAGCGTTCCAGAGCTGTGCTCAGGCTATTCAAGCAGCTGATGCAACGGGCTACAAGAGCTGGCTTCCTGGATTATATGCCCTGTTCTGAGGGCTGTCAAAGGCATCCCATAGGATCTCTTTTCAAGCAGGGTCCACACTGGGACATTGGGGAATTGTTGGCTGTTGCTCTTCCCCCTCCCTTACACTTCTGCTCTTGAGCCTCCCTGGCTCCTAGTCCTGTGTCAGCACAGTGGGAATATGGCTCTCTGCTGCCCTAACTGATCAGGGCCGAAAGATGCACCGGCATCTTTCCAATGCCTTCGAGGGCAAACCCACCCATTTCTGCGATTAACAAAGCCCCAGAAGACGTTATAGATGTTATATCAGTAGGCAGATGCTTGCAAGTGTGGATATAATTTGCATCATTGCTGGACACATGCCAGAGAGCCCACTGGGCGTTGTAGGGAGCCCGCGCTCAGGGCCCTTTCCGCGACATCCCATCACACACCTGTGCGGCAGCCCTGGGAGCAGCACGGGCAGCAGAAGTCCGAGGAGCAGATGGAGGATGTGGGCGGTGCTCCACTTTCCCCTCCTTCTGCCCCAAAGGCTCCTTCATGTGCCCCACTTGTTTGATCAAGTTGCTGAGAAGACACCATGAGAGGCAAGAGGTTTAGGACAGGGAGCATTTGTTCCCACAAGGAAAAGGATGGGATTCCCTGCAATCTCGAGGGACTCCTTCCTGGACAAACACTCCTGCACTAGGCATTTCCATTTGGCTCCCCAAGATATCCTGACGCTGGAGGAAAGCTATGGCCATGGGAGGCTCCCACGCAAAGTGCTACACGCTTGCCTTCCAGCAGGAGAACAGCCTTAAGTGGGGTGTGTGTCGGGAGCCTTTTGGAGGCCGTAGGGCCAGCATGTGCAAAGGGGCCTGCTCTGGTGCAGAGGTCCAAACAAGCGCAGCCCTCGTCCCTTCCGCCTCCGCCAAGGCTCTCACCTGGCAGCAGGCTGCTTCTCGGGGCCTTGCCGCCTCCTGCCTGCCCCCCAGCTTGGCAGCATGGGCAGACACAGCTCCTTGCGCTGCCGCAGGAGCTTTCTAGGCTGCCACTCTGCAAGGAGGAAGGGAGGAAGCTCTTGAGCAGAGCCTGCTGAGCAGCACCTTTCCAGCTGGCTGCTGTGAGGCAGCGTGGGGGGACAGGGAGCCAACGTGCCCCGCAGGCCGGCAGCTTTGGCCTTACCTTTGTTGGCCCTGGGACACTGGGGCACCTCAGGCTTCTTCTGCGTGCATGGAGGGGCAGCGGGAGCAGCCTTGGCTTCTGGGCTGCTTTCCTGCAGAAGCTGAAACCTGGAAAGCAGAAGACAAGGCACGTTTGAAGAAAGGGGGCTGTCTGCCCCTGGCCTCTTGCTGGCACTAATGCTCCTCCCTGTTGTCGGAGAACACCTTGCCTGCCATCTGCTTCTTGGAGGGTTTTTGCCAGAGTCTGTCCAAAGGCAGAGGACGTGGCTTAAATTCTTGTGAGCACTGAGCATGGGCAGTGCAGAGTGCGAGCAGCATCTAGGGGCCGGCCCTGTCAGCAAAGCTAAGGGCTGCAGAGGAAACGCACTCACCTGGGGAACACGTGGACTCGGCTAGACCCGGTTCCAGGAGTATCGATGTTTCCGCTTGGCTCAACAGGATCCGCTGGCCAAGGGACCTGCAAGACAACCCAGGCCCGTTGGGAGGTTTCCAGGGCAGCTCCCTGCCTGCTGACAAAGGCAGCAGCCCCTCATCCTGCTACAGGAGGAGCCTGCTGCTGCAAATCCCTCTTCTGAGTCCTCTGCCATGCACATTAGCCCCTAATTGTGGAGCGGAGATGCTCCACAGCAAAGACTTGCAAGTGCTCAATAGTCATGCCAAGCATTTAATAGAGACAGGCATCCAGGAAGACAGGCAGTGTTTTCCTTGGGAGTGGGGAATTTGGCGGGGGGAAACACACTGCGGAAGGTGTTTGTGTAGCCCACCACATGCAGGATGGCCACGGAGGCTTCCCAAAGCAATGGAAGTAGGCCTGGGAAGCTGAGCAACTTACACTGCGAAGGGCCGCAAAGAGGCTTACCCTTCTCCTCAGCCGTTGGATGCAGCTGTCGTAAAACATCATGCAGAGCGTGTCTCCCTGGCAGCTCAGCACACCCAAGTCCCGGAACGCAAAGACCACATTCTGCTTGTTCTCCAAGTGCAAAGAGAATAAGTGGATGGTCTCTTCCACACAGGCTTCAACCACACGCCGTGGCAAGGACGTCACCAGGGACAAGAGCTGGTAGTTCAGTGGCTCAATTTGGATGTCGTCTGCAAGGAAGTCAAACAGTGTCAGTGCTGCAGCAGGTGCAATTTCCAGGACTAGGTGAGAAAGACATGGGAGTGGCAGAGAGATGAAAGTGGGGGCAGGTCAGGGCAAGAGAGCCCGACTTGCTGCAACACTTGCAGCAGAAGACTCCAGAGAAGGTCCTTCCCAAGAAAGAGATCTCTGTGTGGGGGCTTGCGTGGGGGAAGCTCTGTGTGTTCCCCCAGCTGTGGAGGGCATTGCCTGCTTCTGGCAGCTCCTGCAAAGCGCAGGGAGCACACTCCCAGCCCGGGTACAGTGGCAAGGGGAAGCAGAGGGTGGTCCCTGCTGTCTCACCAGGGAGATTCACTTCGGGGCACGTGAGCCCACGCGGCCAGACCATCTGCATGCCCAACTTGAAAATGGGTGTTCGAACCCAGAGCACCTGTTCTGCACCCAGGTACAATGGCTCTTCAACTGTACAGAAGGTGCCAAGACCCTCCAGCAGGACACCCTGCACACGGAAAAGACAAAAACATGACGAGTAAGCACTGTGTTGGTGGAAAAGGGGAGGACTCTGCAAGCACGGGCAGGCTGCTCTGTGCTCTCCCTGCTGCTGCTGCTGCAGCTGCACGAAGGAGCACTGTGGAAAGCTTTGGAGGAGAGCTCCTTGCTGCAATGTTGTCTTCACCCTCCTCTGCACACATGGCCCTCCCTGTCCTCCAAGTATTTCCTAGCATCTCAGAGCACAAGAAGATGCCGGAGCTCTCTCAGAGCACCAAGGGAGGAAACTGCCTCCGTCTCTCTGCTTGATCTCTCCATTCTGGCCACAGCCAAAAGAGAAGGCCCACGAGGTGCCGACTGGTTTCTCCCACAAGCTCTGCACGTGCTTTCTCCCCAAGTTAGCTAAGGAGCTGCTCTGCCGCATGCTGGCCGGTGGCAGTGCGCTGCCATGGCGCTGGGGGAAGGATCATTCCCAGGGCCCAGGACGCCCTGGGAAACTGCAATGCTGCAGGGCGAGGGGAGCAGGACGCCAGCCCACCTTGCCAATCACAAGCTGCTGCAGGATGTATCGGGAAACAACATCCCAAACCATGACAATCTCTGTGAAGCAAGGGAAAGAAGTGTCAGGCAGCTCCAAGCTCTGCGCAAGCTTCTCCTCCCGGGGTGACAGAGGCACGCACATTCAAATCAACCAAAAAGCCACTCCGCCAGCTGCGAGCTGGCCTATGGCATCGTTGCAGGCTGCCCACCTCCCGCTGATCCCCATGGAGGTGCAGAGAAGAAAGCGGGACAAGGGAAGGGTTTGGCAGAAGGGCAGCGGCCACCTGCCTCCTGGCCAAGGATGCCATCTCCAAGCTCAAGCTATGTTCTGCCCACTGGAGGCCCACGAGGATACAGGAGGAAGAAACAGAGCTTGCACCAAACAAGAAGAGAGGCGGCATTGGTGGCAGGCTCTTGAGAGACCCATGGGAATGCCGGGACACCTTCTGCCCCTGGAGGAAGGACCCCTTCCCACCCAGAGCCAGTCCCCAGAGGGCCTCCCCCTTCCCACGCAGATCTGACCCCACACTGCAACTCCCTGAGCAGAGGGAGCTCTGCCCAAAGGAGCTTGGGGCTCAGGGCAGCAGCACGACCAAGAATCATGAGTCCCGCACAACACTCTGTCTCCCAAGCGGGACAGGATCCTCGGACCAGACTCTTACAACAGCCCCCAGCCCTCTGCAGGCTACAGCCCCGGAGCCACAGCTGCTTTGACAACTAACATGGTCTGCGGCACCTGCTGCAGCAGCGCCCAAAGCCCTTACCCTCAGCAGAGAGCTGCAGGAGCACAGGGAACAAAACGGAGTACGCCGGACTGATGATCTGAGTCCAGAAGCCCTCCATCTTGGCTTCCCACCTGTCCTTGGTTCGCTGGTCAAGCAGGGAAGAAGGATTCTCTTCCCGTGACCTCGCCAAGGACTCCTCTCTCTCCAACGAGCCCCTTGTTCTCAGCCCGTG
This sequence comes from Tinamus guttatus, assembly GCF_059628265.1. Taxonomy (NCBI): domain Eukaryota; kingdom Metazoa; phylum Chordata; class Aves; order Tinamiformes; family Tinamidae; genus Tinamus; species Tinamus guttatus. The sequence continues at coordinate 65,512 of NW_028289460.1, forward strand.
AGGGAGAGCTTCCCCGAGCACTCTCACTGCCTCCTGTGTGCGCTCCTCGTCACCGAGAAGCTCCAAAGGGCAGCAGTGGAGCAGAGCACGGCGAGCAGTGACCAGCAGCGCGCGTGCCTGGCAGGGAAGTGACGGGGCCCTGCCGGTCGCTGGGGTCACCTCCTTGTGATGCAGCACAAGCCAGTGTGACCTCAGCGCGTGTCACCAGGGGCTGCATGAGGGGAGCGGCAGCTGAAACACCCAGCGAAGGCGGCGATTCCTCCCAGGGAAGGAGATTTTAGTGAGGTGGGGGGGGGTTCATCTCTTCTCCAGAATTACCACAGCTAGGACAAGAGGAAATGGCCTCAAGCAGCACCACGGGAGGTTCAGTTAAGACTGTAGGAGGAATGTCTATAGTGTAAGACGAGCCAAGCATTGGAACAGGCTGCCCAGGAACATCATGGAGTCACAGTCCCTGGCAGTGCTCAGGACGTGTGTGGATGAGGTACTTAAGGACATGGTTTAGCAGGTGTGGTATTGAACTGTTTATAGTTCAACTCAGTGATCTAAAAAGGTGTTTTCTAACCAAAACAGGTCTCTGATTCTATGATTCTAAGGTTTGGGCACTAGCAATGATCAAGGCGGAGCTGGTGTGGAACAGAAGGGGAACATGCCCTTCACACACAGTGTCTGCAGGTGTTTGCCCAGGCTCCTGGGCCCAGCACGAGGCAGCGGGTCCCACTCCATGGCTGTCCCCCATGTCCCGGCAGTGGAGGTTGTGCACGTGGCCTGGGTGCCGTGGTCCTCATGCCTGGTGTAGTGTGATGGCCAAGACTGGGGATGCTGGGGCAGATGTTTTTTCTGGGGGGAGCACTGCCGGATTAGGGGGTGTTTGTGGGGATGCTGGTAGTCTGGGGTGTTGGCCCATTTTGTGGAATATTTCTGTGCTTCAGGGATGTTCCAGTCTTTGTGGACTGGTGCCAATTGAAGCGGGTGGTTCCCATTGCAGTGTTGCTGGTGTTTTGAGGGTGCTGGCCCTGCTCCTTGGAGGCCCTGGGAAATGCTGCTCGAGACTGGCCCATGCAGCTCTGCAGTTGGTTTTGCACGGCTGGCTCCCATAGGCAGCGCCCGGAGCTCCATGGCTTTTGTGTGTACAGGTGCTCAGCGTGATTGAAGGGAAGAAAGGCAGAGCGAGGTGGGAAGGTCCTCCCTGCGCTGGGGTCGGTCCCTGTTGCAAATGTCCCATTACATTTTTAGGTGTGAGGGGCTCTTTCTGCATGGGTCCTTGGTCTCAGTACAGGAGGAGAGTCAGACTTTTCCTGGAAAAGTGATGACTGCTTCTGCCACTCCGTGCCGCTCTGTGTCCATGGAAGGGCCCCAGCTGCCATCTTGCGTGTCCTGGGCTCATCTCAAGTGGCTGAGGCCAGGAGCTGCAAGGCCCCCAGACACTCCGGTTGCTGCTAGGAAATGGCCTGTGGTGCTGGGAATGGCCCTTAGGCAGCAGGACAGATGGAGCACCTGGCCCCGGCCAGCAGCATCTCCTCCCTCTGTGAGACAGGGAGAGCTCGTGTGCTCTGCATGGTGCAGAGAGAGGGTCCAAAATGCCTGTGCCCGAGCACTGCAGGATTTGTGTGGCCACACACTGAGGCAACAGAGCCCCGCTCTCTGCGGAGCGCCAGTCTCCTTCCCTTGCTTGCAACTGGCTGCACAACTGTTCTGAATGGTGGGCATGCATGTCTTAGGGCACGTGCACTCTGCTGCACAATCATCTGCCAACAGGAAGGGAGAAAGATCTTGGTGGGCTCGTCTGGATATGACGTCCCATTGCCAGGGGAGCAGGGCATGCTGGCGAGTCCTGAGAGGAAGAGTTAAGTTTCCAAATCCATTCCCTGCACCTTTCTGGCTAAGGAAGTCACCTGGGCAATTCCACCCCAAGAAGAGCCTTGAGCATATGGTGCTTCTCGAGTATCCGGCTCCTTTATCCAAGATGCTCTCGAGCCTGAAAGGGACTCAGAGGTGGAGAAGACCAGGAGGAAGAATGGCATTCTGTGCTAGAACTGGAGGAGGGCTCTCCCTCGTGGCTGTTTCTTCGCCAGCCCTAAAGAGCGATGCAGGCATCCTGGCAGCAGCATCCCCCATCCGGGGAAGGAGTTTAGGCCTTCCCACCTGCTGAACCCCGGTGTGTGTAACTCACCAAACATCTTCTTCCATTTTGCCATCCAGAACATAAGACGCTTTGTTTCCCACTGCATATGAATTGACATGTCTCAGAGCAGGATTTAGGCAAGGTTTTCCCCATGATATGGTCTCCCGGAGCTGGGAAGGGTCTTTCTTAGAGCCAAGGAAGCTGCCCGCAGGTAGGAGCTGCCAGGCTGCGCAGGACTGCCCCACAGACGTGCCGACTTTGCTTTTGGCTACTGATGGGGGATAGCTTGTGCCTCGCAAGCACGTCCTCTCCCTGCAGGAGCCCGCCTGCCCTTGCTCAAGGCTTGTCCCAGGGTACAGAAAGCAGTGTCACAGTGCCCAGCATCATCTAAGAAACGTCTGCCTTGGAGGGCCTTTTCAATGGCCTTTCTTCTTCCCTTTCTCTGGTCAAGACACCCATGGCCCAGAGCGAGAGTGTCCCGGGATGGGGGCTCCACGCTCCCCCTGCTACCCTGTGCCCCCTGGCTGCCCTTCCAAAGCTGCCCTGGTGCTGCTTGCAAGCTTCACACTGCACCAAAGAAAGGCTCACATGAACTCAGAAAGGGAGTTTATTTGGGGGGAAAAAGACATTTCTCCCGGACACTTCCAGCTTGTGGCCCCGCTGCTCTTTCTTCTGGAGGCTGCTCATCACTGAAGCACTGAGGGGTAGAGGAGAAAGATGCTGAGTGTGTCATGACATGCAGGTGCCTCCTGAAAATCCAGTGGCACATCCCAGCCCCCACCTCATTTCCGTGCAAGGGATGGCTGGGCCAGGCACAGGCGAGGCCAAGCTCCAAGGGCACTTGTGTGCCCTGGCGTAGGGGGCAGCGAAAGGCCCTCTTTCCCCCAGGCCTTGGCACAAAGGGCTTGGCAGGAGCAGGGACCCTGCCTGCCTTGGGAGCTACTTACCGGCGAGCCTCCTCCTGCAGCTGCAGCCTCTGGCGGTTTTGGACCACCTTCTCCCTCCAGCGATCCCGGAGGACTTTGTAGGATTCCAGGAGCTGCAAGGTCTGCTTTGCTCGTGGCGAGAGATACCTGCAAAGGATCAACAAAGTCCTGCTGCTGCTCCCTGGGGGCCCCTTGGGGCTTCTTCTCTCCTCAGCCCCTGCACATCCCCACCAGCTGAAAGGAGGGCCTGTCGTCTGCTGTGCTCAGCAGCTGAGTGGCAGCACCTGCACAGGGTCAGGAGCCACCATGGTGCCAGGCCCTGCCTGGCAGCTGGCATGCCAGGGCACACTCACTTGTCAGGGGGCACCCCTCTGTGTGGGGAACAGTGCTGCTCAGGGTGGCGTGCAGGCTTCAGCACTCGGATCTGTATTGCAAGAGCAAGAAGAAGAAAAGGTTTCAGTGGGGAGGAGAGAACGGGGGAGAGAGCACTAGCCCACTCATAGAGGAGGCGCCTAAGCGTTCCAGAGCTGTGCTCAGGCTATTCAAGCAGCTGATGCAACGGGCTACAAGAGCTGGCTTCCTGGATTATATGCCCTGTTCTGAGGGCTGTCAAAGGCATCCCATAGGATCTCTTTTCAAGCAGGGTCCACACTGGGACATTGGGGAATTGTTGGCTGTTGCTCTTCCCCCTCCCTTACACTTCTGCTCTTGAGCCTCCCTGGCTCCTAGTCCTGTGTCAGCACAGTGGGAATATGGCTCTCTGCTGCCCTAACTGATCAGGGCCGAAAGATGCACCGGCATCTTTCCAATGCCTTCGAGGGCAAACCCACCCATTTCTGCGATTAACAAAGCCCCAGAAGACGTTATAGATGTTATATCAGTAGGCAGATGCTTGCAAGTGTGGATATAATTTGCATCATTGCTGGACACATGCCAGAGAGCCCACTGGGCGTTGTAGGGAGCCCGCGCTCAGGGCCCTTTCCGCGACATCCCATCACACACCTGTGCGGCAGCCCTGGGAGCAGCATGGGCAGCAGAAGTCCGAGGAGCAGATGGAGGATGTGGGCGGTGCTCCACTTTCCCCTCCTTCTGCCCCAAAGGCTCCTTCATGTGCCCCACTTGTTTGATCAAGTTGCTGAGAAGACACCATGAGAGGCAAGAGGTTTAGGACAGGGAGCATTTGTTCCCACAAGGAAAAGGATGGGATTCCCTGCAATCTCGAGGGACTCCTTCCTGGACAAACACTCCTGCACTAGGCATTTCCATTTGGCTCCCCAAGATATCCTGACGCTGGAGGAAAGCTATGGCCATGGGAGGCTCCCACGCAAAGTGCTACACGCTTGCCTTCCAGCAGGAGAACAGCCTTAAGTGGGGTGTGTGTCGGGAGCATTTTGGAGGCCCTAGGCCCAGCATGTGCAAAGGGGCCTGCTCTGGTGCAGAGGTCCAAACAAGCGCAGCCCTCGTCCCTTCCGCCTCCGCCAAGGCTCTCACCTGGCAGCAGGCTGCTTCTCGGGGCCTTGCCGCCTCCTGCCTGCCCCCCAGCTTGGCAGCATGGGCAGACACAGCTCCTTGCGCTGCTGCAGGATCTTTCTAGGCTGCCATTCTGCAAGGAGGAAGGGAGGAAGCTCTTGAGCAGAGCCTGCTGAGCAGCACCTTTCCAGCTGGCTGCTGTGAGGCAGCGTGGGGGGACAGGGAGCCAACGTGCCCCGCAGGCCGGCAGCTTTGGCCTTACCTTTGTTGGCCCTGGGACACTGGGGCACCTCAGGCTTCTTCTGCGTGCATGGAGGGGCAGCGGGAGCAGCCTTGGCTTCTGGGCTGCTTTCCTGCAGAAGCTGAAACCTGGAAAGCAGAAGACAAGGCACGTTTGAAGAAAGGGGGCTGTCTGCCCCTGGCCTCTTGCTGGCACTAATGCTCCTCCCTGTTGTCGGAGAACACCTTGCCTGCCATCTGCTTCTTGGAGGGTTTTTGCCAGAGTCTGTCCAAAGGCAGAGGACGTGGCTTAAATTCTTGTGAGCACTGAGCATGGGCAGTGCAGAGTGCGAGCAGCATCTAGGGGCCGGCCCTGTCAGCAAAGCTAAGGGCTGCAGAGGAAACGCACTCACCTGGGGAACACGTGGACTCGGCTAGACCTGGTTCCAGGAGTATCGATGTTTCCGCTTGGCTCAACAGGATCCGCTGGCCAAGGGACCTGCAAGACAACCCAGGCCCGTTGGGAGGTTTCCAGGGCAGCTCCCTGCCTGCTGACAAAGGCAGCAGCCCCTCATCCTGCTACAGGAGGAGCCTGCTGCTGCAAATCCCTCTTCTGAGTCCTCTGCCATGCACATTAGCCCCTAATTGTGGAGCGGAGATGCTCCACAGCAAAGACTTGCAAGTGCTCAATAGTCATGCCAAGCATTTAATAGAGACAGGCATCCAGGAAGACAGGCAGTGTTTTCCTTGGGAGTGGGGAATTTGGCGGGGGGAAACACACTGCGGAAGGTGTTTGTGTAGCCCACCACATGCAGGATGGCCACGGAGGCTTCCCAAAGCAATGGAAGTAGGCCTGGGAAGCTGAGCAACTTACACTGCGAAGGGCCGCAAAGAGGCTTACCCTTCTCCTCAGCCGTTGGATGCAGCTGTCGTAAAACATCATGCAGAGCGTGTCTCCCTGGCAGCTCAGCACACCCAAGTCCCGGAACGCAAAGACCACATTCTGCTTGTTCTCCAAGTGCAAAGAGAATAAGTGGATGGTCTCTTCCACACAGGCTTCAACCACACGCCGTGGCAAGGACGTCACCAGGGACAAGAGCTGGTAGTTCAGTGGCTCAATTTGGATGTCGTCTGCAAGGAAGTCAAACAGTGTCAGTGCTGCAGCAGGTGCAATTTCCAGGACTAGGTGAGAAAGACATGGGAGTGGCAGAGAGATGAAAGTGGGGGCAGGTCAGGGCAAGAGAGCCCGACTTGCTGCAACACTTGCAGCAGAAGACTCCAGAGAAGGTCCTTCCCAAGAAAGAGATCTCTGTGTGGGGGCTTGCGTGGGGGAAGCTCTGTGTGTTCCCCCAGCTGTGGAGGGCATTGCCTGCTTCTGGCAGCTCCTGCAAAGCGCAGGGAGCACACTCCCAGCCCGGGTACAGTGGCAAGGGGAAGCAGAGGGTGGTCCCTGCTGTCTCACCAGGGAGATTCACTTCGGGGCACGTGAGCCCACGCGGCCAGACCATCTGCATGCCCAACTTGAAAATGGGTGTTCGAACCCAGAGCACCTGTTCTGCACCCAGGTACAATGGCTCTTCAACTGTACAGAAGGTTCCAAGACCCTCCAGCAGGACACCCTGCACACGGAAAAGACAAAAACATGACGAGTAAGCACTGTGTTGGTGGAAAAGGGGAGGACTCTGCAAGCACGGGCAGGCTGCTCTGTGCTCTCCCTGCTGCTGCTGCTGCAGCTGCACGAAGGAGCACTGTGGAAAGCTTTGGAGGAGAGCTCCTTGCTGCAATGTTGTCTTCACCCTCCTCTGCACACATGGCCCTCCCTGTCCTCCAAGTATTTCCTAGCATCTCAGAGCACAAGAAGATGCCGGAGCTCTCTCAGAGCACCAAGGGAGGAAACTGCCTCCGTCTCTCTGCTTGATCTCTCCATTCTGGCCACAGGCAAAAGAGAAGGCCCACGAGGTGCCGACTGGTTTCTCCCACAAGCTCTGCACGTGCTTTCTCCCCAAGTTAGCTAAGGAGCTGCTCTGCCGCATGCTGGCCGGTGGCAGTGCGCTGCCATGGCGCTGGGGGAAGGATCATTCCCAGGGCCCAGGACGCCCTGGGAAACTGCAATGCTGCAGGGCGAGGGGAGCAGGACGCCAGCCCACCTTGCCAATCACAAGCTGCTGCAGGATGTATCGGGAAACAGCATCCCAAACCATGACAATCTCTGTGAAGCAAGGGAAAGAAGTGTCAGGCAGCTCCAAGCTCTGCGCAAGCTTCTCCTCCCGGGGTGACAGAGGCACGCACATTCAAATCAACCAAAAAGCCACTCCGCCAGCTGCGAGCTGGCCTATGGCATCGTTGCAGGCTGCCCACCTCCCGCTGATCCCCATGGAGGTGCAGAGAAGAAAGCGGGACAAGGGAAGGGTTTGGCAGAAGGGCAGCGGCCACCTGCCTCCTGGCCAAGGATGCCATCTCCAAGCTCAAGCTATGTTCTGCCCACTGGAGGCCCACGAGGATACAGGAGGAAGAAACAGAGCTTGCACCAAACAAGAAGAGAGGCGGCATTGGTGGCAGGCTCTTGAGAGACCCGTGGGAATGCCGGGACACCTGCAGCCCCTGGAGGAAGGACCCCTTCCCACCCAGAGCCAGTCCCCAGGGGGCCTCCCCCTTCCCACGCAGATCTGACCCCACACTGCAACTCCCTGAGCAGAGGGAGCTCTGCCCAAAGGAGCTTGGGGCTCAGGGCAGCAGCACGACCAAGAATCATGAGTCCCGCACAACACTCTGTCTCCCAAGCGGGACAGGATCCTCGGACCAGACTCTTACAACAGCCCCCAGCCCTCTGCAGGCTACAGCCCCGGAGCCACAGCTGCTTTGACAACTAACATGGTCTGCGGCACCTGCTGCAGCAGCGCCCAAAGCCCTTACCCTCAGCAGAGAGCTGCAGGAGCACAGGGAACAAAACGGAGTACGCCGGACTGATGATCTGAGTCCAGAAGCCCTCCATCTTGGCTTCCCACCTGTCCTTGGTTCGCTGGTCAAGCAGGGAAGAAGGATTCTCTTCCCGTGACCTCGCCAAGGACTCCTCTCTCTCCAACGAGCCCCTTGTTCTCAGCCCGTGAGGGAGAGCTTCCCCGAGCACTCTCACTGCCTCCTGTGTGCGCTCCTCGTCACCGAGAAGCTCCAAAGGGCAGCAGTGGAGCAGAGCACGGCGAGCAGTGACCAGCAGCGCGCGTGCCTGGCAGGGAAGTGACGGGGCCCTGCCGGTCGCTGGGGTCACCTCCTTGTGATGCAGCACAAGCCAGTGTGACCTCAGCGCGTGTCACCAGGGGCTGCATGAGGGGAGCGGCAGCTGAAACACCCAGCGAAGGCGGCGATTCCTCCCAGGGAAGGAGATTTTAGTGAGGTGGGGGGGGGTTCATCTCTTCTCCAGAATTACCACAGCTAGGACAAGAGGAAATGGCCTCAAGCAGCACCACGGGAGGTTCAGTTAAGACTGTAGGAGGAATGTCTATAGTGTAAGACGAGCCAAGCATTGGAACAGGCTGCCCAGGAACATCATGGAGTCACAGTCCCTGGCAGTGCTCAGGACGTGTGTGGATGAGGTACTTAAGGACATGGTTTAGCAGGTGTGGTATTGAACTGTTTATAGTTCAACTCAGTGATCTAAAAAGGTGTTTTCTAACCAAAACAGGTCTCTGATTCTATGATTCTAAGGTTTGGGCACTAGCAATGATCAAGGCGGAGCTGGTGTGGAACAGAAGGGGAACATGCCCTTCACACACAGTGTCTGCAGGTGTTTGCCCAGGCTCCTGGGCCCAGCACGAGGCAGCGGGTCCCACTCCATGGCTGTCCCCCATGTCCCGGCAGTGGAGGTTGTGCACGTGGCCTGGGCGCCGTGGTCCGCATGCCTGGTGTAGTGTGATGGCCAAGACTGGGGATGCTGGGGCAGATGTTTTTTCTGGGGGGAGCACTGCCGGATTAGGGGGTGTTTGTGGGGATGCTGGTAGTCTGGGGTGTTGGCCCATTTTGTGGAATATTTCTGTGCTTCAGGGATGTTCCAGTCTTTGTGGACTGGTGCCAATTGAAGCGGGTGGTTCCCATTGCAGTGTTGCTGGTGTTTTGAGGGTGCTGGCCCTGCTCCTTGGAGGCCCTGGGAAATGCTGCTCGAGACTGGCCCATGCAGCTCTGCAGTTGGTTTTGCACGGCTGGCTCCCATAGGCAGCGCCCGGAGCTCCATGGCTTTTGTGTGTACAGGTGCTCAGCGTGATTGAAGGGAAGAAAGGCAGAGCGAGGTGGGAAGGTCCTCCCTGCGCTGGGGTCGGTCCCTGTTGCAAATGTCCCATTACATTTTTAGGTGTGAGGGGCTCTTTCTGCATGGGTCCTTGGTCTCAGTACAGGAGGAGAGTCAGACTTTTCCTGGAAAAGTGATGACTGCTTCTGCCACTCCGTGCCGCTCTGTGTCCATGGAAGGGCCCCAGCTGCCATCTTGCGTGTCCTGGGCTCATCTCAAGTGGCTGAGGCCAGGAGCTGCAAGGCCCCCAGACACTCCGGTTGCTGCTAGGAAATGGCCTGTGGTGCTGGGAATGGCCCTTAGGCAGCAGGACAGATGGAGCACCTGGCCCCGGCCAGCAGCATCTCCTCCCTCTGTGAGACAGGGAGAGCTCGTGTGCTCTGCATGGTGCAGAGAGAGGGTCCAAAATGCCTGTGCCCGAGCACTGCAGGATTTGTGTGGCCACACACTGAGGCAACAGAGCCCCGCTCTCTGCGGAGCGCCAGTCTCCTTCCCTTGCTTGCAACTGGCTGCACAACTGTTCTGAATGGTGGGCATGCATGTCTTAGGGCACGTGCACTCTGCTGCACAATCATCTGCCAACAGGAAGGGAGAAAGATCTTGGTGGGCTCGTCTGGATATGACGTCCCATTGCCAGGGGAGCAGGGCATGCTGGCGAGTCCTGAGAGGAAGAGTTAAGTTTCCAAATCCATTCCCTGCACCTTTCTGGCTAAGGAAGTCACCTGGGCAATTCCACCCCAAGAAGAGCCTTGAGCATATGGTGCTTCTTGAGTATCCGGCTCCTTTATCCAAGATGCTCTCGAGCCTGAAAGGGACTCAAAGGTGAAGAGCAGGACGAAGAATGGCAGCAGCATCCCTCATCGGAGGAGGGAGTTTAGGCCTTCCCACCTGCTGCACCCCGTTTGTGTAACTCACATATCATCTTCTTCCATTTTGCCATCCAGAACATAAGACGCTTTGTTTCCCACTGCGTATGAATTGGCATGTCTCAGAGCAGGATTTAGGCAAGGTTTTCCCCATGCTACGGTCTCCCGGAGCAGGGAAGGGTCTTTCTTAGAGCCAAGGAAGCTGCCCGCAGGTAGGAGCTGCCAGGCTGCGCAGGACTGCCCCACAGGCGTGCCGACTTTGCTTTTGGCTACTGATGGGGGATAGCTTGTGCCTCGCAAGCACGTCCTCTCCCTGCGGGAGCCCGCCTGCCCTTGCTCAAGGCTTGTCCCAGGGTGCAAAAAGCAGTGTTGCAGCGCCCAGCGTCATCTCAGAAACAGCTGCCCTGGAGGGCCTTTCCAATGGCCTTTCTTCTTCCTTTTCTCTGGTCAAGACAGGCATGGCTCAGAGCGAGAGTGTCCCGGGATGGAGGCTCCACGCTCCCCCTGCTACCCTGTGCCCCCTGCCTGCCCTTCCAAAGCTGCCCTGGTGCTGCTTGCAAGCTTCACACTGCACCAAAGAAAGGCTCACATGAACTCAGAAAGGGAGTTTATTTGGGGGGAAAAAGACATTTCTCCCGGACACTTCCAGCTTGTGGCCCCGCTGCTCTTTCTTCTGGAGGCTGCTCATCACTGAAGCACTGAGGGGTAGAGGAGAAAGATGCTGAGTGTGTCATGACATGCAGGTGCCTCCTGAAAATCCAGTGGCACATCCCAGCCCCCACCTCATTTCCGTGCAAGGGATGGCTGGGCCAGGCACAGGCGAGGCCAAGCTCCAAGGGCACTTGTGTGCCCTGGCGTAGGGGGCAGCGAAAGGCCCTCTTTCCCCCAGGCCTTGGCACAAAGGGCTTGGCAGGAGCAGGGACCCTGCCTGCCTTGGGAGCTACTTACCGGCGAGCCTCCTCCTGCAGCTGCAGCCTCTGGCGGTTTTGGACCACCTTCTCCCTCCAGCGATCCCGGAGGACTTTGTAGGATTCCAGGAGCTGCAAGGTCTGCTTTGCTCGTGGCGAGAGATACCTGCAAAGGATCAACAAAGTCCTGCTGCTGCTCCCTGGGGGCCCCTTGGGGCTTCTTCTCTCCTCAGCCCCTGCACATCCCCACCAGCTGAAAGGAGGGCCTGTCGTCTGCTGTGCTCAGCAGCTGAGTGGCAGCACCTGCACAGGGTCAGGAGCCACCATGGTGCCAGGCCCTGCCTGGCAGCTGGCATGCCAGGGCACACTCACTTGTCAGGGGGCACCCCTCTGTGTGGGGAACAGTGCTGCTCAGGGTGGCGTGCAGGCTTCAGCACTCGGATCTGTATTGCAAGAGCAAGAAGAAGAAAAGGTTTCAGTGGGGAGGAGAGAACGGGGGAGAGAGCACTAGCCCACTCATAGAGGAGGCGCCTAAGCGTTCCAGAGCCGTGCTCAGGCTATTCAAGCAGCTGATGCAACGGGCTACAAGAGCTGGCTTCCTGGATTATATGCCCTGTTCTGAGGGCTGTCAAAGGCATCCCATAGGATCTCTTTTCAAGCAGGGTCCACACTGGGACATTGGGGAATTGTTGGCTGTTGCTCTTCCCCCTCCCTTACACTTCTGCTCTTGAGCCTCCCTGGCTCCTAGTCCTGTGTCAGCACAGTGGGAATATGGCTCTCTGCTGCCCTAACTGATCAGGGCCGAAAGATGCACCGGCATCTTTCCAATGCCTTCGAGGGCAAACCCACCCATTTCTGCGATTAACAAAGCCCCAGAAGACGTTATAGATGTTATATCAGTAGGCAGATGCTTGCAAGTGTGGATATAATTTGCATCATTGCTGGACACATGCCAGAGAGCCCACTGGGCGTTGTAGGGAGCCCGCGCTCAGGGCCCTTTCCGCGACATCCCATCACACACCTGTGCGGCAGCCCTGGGAGCAGCACGGGCAGCAGAAGTCCGAGGAGCAGATGGAGGATGTGGGCGGTGCTCCACTTTCCCCTCCTTCTGCCCCAAAGGCTCCTTCATGTGCCCCACTTGTTTGATCAAGTTGCTGAGAAGATACCATGAGAGGCAAGAGGTTTAGGACAGGGAGCATTTGTTCCCACAAGGAAAAGGATGGGATTCCCTGCAATCTCGAGGGACTCCTTCCTGGACAAACACTCCTGCACTAGGCATTTCCATTTGGCTCCCCAAGATATCCTGACGCTGGAGGAAAGCTATGGCCATGGGAGGCTCCCACGCAAAGTGCTACACGCTTGCCTTCCAGCAGGAGAACAGCCTTAAGTGGGGTGTGTGTCGGGAGCCTTTTGGAGGCCGTAGGGCCAGCATGTGCAAAGGGGCCTGCTCTGGTGCAGAGGTCCAAACAAGCGCAGCCCTCGTCCCTTCCGCCTCCGCCAAGGCTCTCACCTGGCAGCAGGCTGCTTCTCGGGGCCTTGCCGCCTCCTGCCTGCCCCCCAGCTTGGCAGCATGGGCAGACACAGCTCCTTGCGCTGCTGCAGGATCTTTCTAGGCTGCCATTCTGCAAGGAGGAAGGGAGGAAGCTCTTGAGCAGAGCCTGCTGAGCAGCACCTTTCCAGCTGGCTGCTGTGAGGCAGCGTGGGGGGACAGGGAGCCAACGTGCCCCGCAGGCCGGCAGCTTTGGCCTTACCTTTGTTGGCCCTGGGACACTGGGGCACCTCAGGCTTCTTCTGCGTGCATGGAGGGGCAGCGGGAGCAGCCTTGGCTTCTGGGCTGCTTTCCTGCAGAAGCTGAAACCTGGAAAGCAGAAGACAAGGCACGTTTGAAGAAAGGGGGCTGTCTGCCCCTGGCCTCTTGCTGGCACTAATGCTCCTCCCTGTTGTCGGAGAACACCTTGCCTGCCATCTGCTTCTTGGAGGGTTTTTGCCAGAGTCTGTCCAAAGGCAGAGGATGTGGCTTAAATTCTTGTGAGCACTGAGCATGGGCAGTGCAGAGTGCGAGCAGCATCTAGGGGCCGGCCCTGTCAGCAAAGCTAAGGGCTGCAGAGGAAACGCACTCACCTGGGGAACACGTGGACTCGGCTAGACCTGGTTCCAGGAGTATCGATGTTTCCGCTTGGCTCAACAGGATCCGCTGGCCAAGGGACCTGCAAGACAACCCAGGCCCGTTGGGAGGTTTCCAGGGCAGCTCCCTGCCTGCTGACAAAGGCAGCAGCCCCTCATCCTGCTACAGGAGGAGCCTGCTGCTGCAAATCCCTCTTCTGAGTCCTCTGCCATGCACATTAGCCCCTAATTGTGGAGCGGAGATGCTCCACAGCAAAGACTTGCAAGTGCTCAATAGTCATGCCAAGCATTTAATAGAGACAGGCATCCAGGAAGACAGGCAGTGTTTTCCTTGGGAGTGGGGAATTTGGCGGGGGGAAACACACTGCGGAAGGTGTTTGTGTAGCCCACCACATGCAGGATGGCCACGGAGGCTTCCCAAAGCAATGGAAGTAGGCCTGGGAAGCTGAGCAACTTACACTGCGAAGGGCCGCAAAGAGGCTTACCCTTCTCCTCAGCCGTTGGATGCAGCTGTCGTAAAACATCATGCAGAGCGTGTCTCCCTGGCAGCTCAGCACACCCAAGTCCCGGAACGCAAAGACCACATTCTGCTTGTTCTCCAAGTGCAAAGAGAATAAGTGGATGGTCTCTTCCACACAGGCTTCAACCACACGCCGTGGCAAGGACGTCACCAGGGACAAGAGCTGGTAGTTCAGTGGCTCAATTTGGATGTCGTCTGCAAGGAAGTCAAACAGTGTCAGTGCTGCAGCAGGTGCAATTTCCAGGACTAGGTGAGAAAGACATGGGAGTGGCAGAGAGATGAAAGTGGGGGCAGGTCAGGGCAAGAGAGCCCGACTTGCTGCAACACTTGCAGCAGAAGACTCCAGAGAAGGTCCTTCCCAAGAAAGAGATCTCTGTGTGGGGGCTTGCGTGGGGGAAGCTCTGTGTGTTCCCCCAGCTGTGGAGGGCATTCCCTGCTTGTGGCAGCCCCTGCAAAGCGCAGGGAGCACACTCCCAGCCCGGGTACAGTGGCAAGGGGAAGCAGAGGGTGGTCCCTGCTGTCTCACCAGGGAGATTCACTTCGGGGCACGTGAGCCCACGCGGCCAGACCATCTGCATGCCCAACTTGAAAATGGGTGTTCGAACCCAGAGCACCTGTTCTGCACCCAGGTACAATGGCTCTTCAACTGTACAGAAGGTGCCAAGACCCTCCAGCAGGACACCCTGCACACGGAAAAGACAAAAACATGACGAGTAAGCACTGTGTTGGTGGAAAAGGGGAGGACTCTGCAAGCACGGGCAGGCTGCTCTGTGCTCTCCCTGCTGCTGCTGCTGCAGCTGCACGAAGGAGCACTGTGGAAAGCTTTGGAGGAGAGCTCCTTGCTGCAATGTTGTCTTCACCCTCCTCTGCACACATGGCCCTCCCTGTCCTCCAAGTATTTCCTAGCATCTCAGAGCACAAGAAGATGCCGGAGCTCTCTCAGAGCACCAAGGGAGGAAACTGCCTCCGTCTCTCTGCTTGATCTCTCCATTCTGGCCACAGCCAAAAGAGAAGGCCCACGAGGTGCCGACTGGTTTCTCCCACAAGCTCTGCACGTGCTTTCTCCCCAAGTTAGCTAAGGAGCTGCTCTGCCGCATGCTGGCCGGTGGCAGTGCGCTGCCATGGCGCTGGGGGAAGGATCATTCCCAGGGCCCAGGACGCCCTGGGAAACTGCAATGCTGCAGGGCGAGGGGAGCAGGACGCCAGCCCACCTTGCCAATCACAAGCTGCTGCAGGATGTATCGGGAAACAACATCCCAAACCATGACAATCTCTGTGAAGCAAGGGAAAGAAGTGTCAGGCAGCTCCAAGCTCTGCGCAAGCTTCTCCTCCCGGGGTGACAGAGGCACGCACATTCAAATCAACCAAAAAGCCACTCCGCCAGCTGCGAGCTGGCCTATGGCATCGTTGCAGGCTGCCCACCTCCCGCTGATCCCCATGGAGGTGCAGAGAAGAAAGCGGGACAAGGGAAGGGTTTGGCAGAAGGGCAGCGGCCACCTGCCTCCTGGCCAAGGATGCCATCTCCAAGCTCAAGCTATGTTCTGCCCACTGGAGGCCCACGAGGATACAGGAGGAAGAAACAGAGCTTGCACCAAACAAGAAGAGAGGTGGCATTGGTGGCAGGCTCTTGAGAGACCCATGGGAATGCCGGGACACCTTCTGCCCCTGGAGGAAGGACCCCTTCCCACCCAGAGCCAGTCCCCAGAGGGCCTCCCCCTTCCCACGCAGATCTGACCCCACACTGCAACTCCCTGAGCAGAGGGAGCTCTGCCCAAAGGAGCTTGGGGCTCAGGGCAGCAGCACGACCAAGAATCATGAGTCCCGCACAACACTCTGTCTCCCAAGCGGGACAGGATCCTCGGACCAGACTCTTACAACAGCCCCCAGCCCTCTGCAGGCTACAGCCCCGGAGCCACAGCTGCTTTGACAACTAACATGGTCTGCGGCACCTGCTGCAGCAGCGCCCAAAGCCCTTACCCTCAGCAGAGAGCTGCAGGAGCACAGGGAACAAAACAGAGTACGCCGGACTGATGATCTGAGTCCAGAAGCCCTCCATCTTGGCTTCCCACCTGTCCTTGGTTCGCTGGTCAAGCAGGGAAGAAGGATTCTCTTCCCGTGACCTCGCCAAGGACTCCTCTCTCTCCAACGAGCCCCTTGTTCTCAGCCCGTGAGGGAGAGCTTCCCCGAGCACTCTCACTGCCTCCTGTGTGCGCTCCTCGTCACCGAGAAGCTCCAAAGGGCAGCAGTGGAGCAGAGCACGGCGAGCAGTGACCAGCAGCGCGCGTGCCTGGCAGGGAAGTGACGGGGCCCTGCCGGTCACTGGGGTCACCTCCTTGTGATGCAGCACAAGCCAGTGTGACCTCAGCGCGTGTCACCAGGGGCTGCATGAGGGGAGCGGCAGCTGAAACACCCAGCGAAGGCGGCGATTCCTCCCAGGGAAGGAGATTTTAGTGAGGTGGGGGGGGGTTCATCTCTTCTCCAGAATTACCACAGCTAGGACAAGAGGAAATGGCCTCAAGCAGCACCACGGGAGGTTCAGTTAAGACCGTAGGAGGAATGTCTATAGTGTAAGACGAGCCAAGCATTGGAACAGGCTGCCCAGGAACATCATGGAGTCACAGTCCCTGGCAGTGCTCAGGACGTGTGTGGATGAGGTACTTAAGGACATGGTTTAGCAGGTGTGGTATTGAACTGTTTATAGTTCAACTCAGTGATCTAAAAAGGTGTTTTCTAACCAAAACAGGTCTCTGATTCTATGATTCTAAGGTTTGGGCACTAGCAATGATCAAGGCGGAGCTGGTGTGGAACAGAAGGGGAACATGCCCTTCACACACAGTGTCTGCAGGTGTTTGCCCAGGCTCCTGGGCTCAGCACGAGGCAGCGGGTCCCACTCCATGGCTGTCCCCCATGTCCCGGCAGTGGAGGTTGTGCACGTGGCCTGGGCGCCGTGGTCCTCATGCCTGGTGTAGTGTGATGGCCAAGACTGGGGATGCTGGGGCAGATGTTTTTTCTGGGGGGAGCACTGCCGGATTAGGGGGTGTTTGTGGGGATGCTGGTAGTCTGGGGTGTTGGCCCATTTTGTGAAATATTTCTGTGCTTCAGGGATGTTCCAGTCTTTGTGGACTGGTGCCAATTGAAGCGGGTGGTTCCCATTGCAGTGTTGCTGGTGTTTTGAGGGTGCTGGCCCTGCTCCTTGGAGGCCCTGGGAAATGCTGCTCGAGACTGGCCCATGCAGCTCTGCAGTTGGTTTTGCACGGCTGGCTCCCATAGGCAGCGCCCGGAGCTCCATGGCTTTTGTGTGTACAGGTGCTCAGCGTGTTTGAAGGGAAGAAAGGCAGAGCAGGGTGGGAAGGTCCTCCCTGCGCTGGGGTCGGTCCCTGTTGCAAATGTCCCATTACATTTTTAGGTGTGAGGGGCTCTTTCTGCATGGGTCCTTGGTCTCAGTACAGGAGGACAGTCAGACTTTTCCTGGAAAAGTGATGACTGCTTCTGCCACTCCGTGCCGCTCTGTGTCCATGGAAGGGCCCCAGCTGCCGTCTTGCGTGTCCTGGGCTCATCTCAAGTGGCTGAGGCCAGGAGCTGCAAGGCCCCCAGACACTCCGGTTGCTGCTAGGAAATGGCCTGTGGTGCTGGGAATGGCCCTTAGGCAGCAGGACAGATGGAGCACCTGGCCCCGGCCAGCAGCATCTCCTCCCTCTGTGAGACAGGGAGAGCTCGTGTGCTCTGCATGGTGCAGAGAGAGGGTCCAAAATGCCTGTGCCCGAGCACTGCAGGATTTGTGTGGCCACACACTGAGGCAACAGAGCCCCGCTCTCTGCGGAGCGCCAGTCTCCTTCCCTTGCTTGCAACTGGCTGCACAACTGTTCTGAATGGTGGGCATGCATGTCTTAGGGCACGTGCACTCTGCTGCACAATCATCTGCCAACAGGAAGGGAGAAAGATCTTGGTGGGCTCGTCTGGATATGACGTCCCATTGCCAGGGGAGCAGGGCATGCTGGCGAGTCCTGAGAGGAAGAGTTAAGTTTCCAAATCCATTCCCTGCACCTTTCTGGCTAAGGAAGTCACCTGGGCAATTCCACCCCAAGAAGAGCCTTGAGCATATGGTGCTTCTTGAGTATCCGGCTCCTTTATCCAAGATGCTCTCGAGCCTGAAAGGGACTCAAAGGTGAAGAGCAGGACGAAGAATGGCAGCAGCATCCCTCATCGGAGGAGGGAGTTTAGGCCTTCCCACCTGCTGCACCCCGTTTGTGTAACTCACATATCATCTTCTTCCATTTTGCCATCCAGAACATAAGACGCTTTGTTTCCCACTGCGTATGAATTGGCATGTCTCAGAGCAGGATTTAGGCAAGTTTTTCCCCATGCTACGGTCTCCCGGAGCAGGGAAGGGTCTTTCTTAGAGCCAAGGAAGCTGCCCGCAGGTAGGAGCTGCCAGGCTGCGCAGGACTGCCCCACAGACGTGCCGACTTTGCTTTTGGCTACTGATGGGGGATAGCTTGTGCCTCGCAAGCACGTCCTCTCCCTGCGGGAGCCCGCCTGCCCTTGCTCAAGGCTTGTCCCAGGGTGCAAAAAGCAGTGTTGCAGCGCCCAGCGTCATCTCAGAAACAGCTGCCCTGGAGGGCCTTTCCAATGGCCTTTCTTCTTCCTTTTCTCTGGTCAAGACAGGCATGGCTCAGAGCGAGAGTGTCCCGGGATGGAGGCTCCACGCTCCCCCTGCTACCCTGTGCCCCCTGCCTGCCCTTCCAAAGCTGCCCTGGTGCTGCTTGCAAGCTTCACACTGCACCAAAGAAAGGCTCACATGAACTCAGAAAGGGAGTTTATTTGGGGGGAAAAAGACATTTCTCCCGGACACTTCCAGCTTGTGGCCCCGCTGCTCTTTCTTCTGGAGGCTGCTCATCACTGAAGCACTGAGGGGTAGAGGAGAAAGATGCTGAGTGTGTCATGACATGCAGGTGCCTCCTGAAAATCCAGTGGCACATCCCAGCCCCCACCTCATTTCCGTGCAAGGGATGGCTGGGCCAGGCACAGGCGAGGCCAAGCTCCAAGGGCACTTGTGTGCCCTGGCGTAGGGGGCAGCGAAAGGCCCTCTTTCCCCCAGGCCTTGGCACAAAGGGCTTGGCAGGAGCAGGGACCCTGCCTGCCTTGGGAGCCACTTACCGGCGAGCCTCCTCCTGCAGCTGCAGCCTCTGGCGGTTTTGGACCACCTTCTCCCTCCAGCGATCCCGGAGGACTTTGTAGGATTCCAGGAGCTGCAAGGTCTGCTTTGCTCGTGGCGAGAGATACCTGCAAAGGATCAACAAAGTCCTGCTGCTGCTCCCTGGGGGCCCCTTGGGGCTTCTTCTCTCCTCAGCCCCTGCACATCCCCACCAGCTGAAAGGAGGGCCTGTCGTCTGCTGTGCTCAGCAGCTGAGTGGCAGCACCTGCACAGGGTCAGGAGCCACCATGGTGCCAGGCCCTGCCTGGCAGCTGGCATGCCAGTGCACACTCACTTGTCAGGGGGCACCCCTCTGTGTGGGGAACAGTGCTGCTCAGGGTGGCGTGCAGGCTTCAGCACTCGGATCTGTATTGCAAGAGCAAGAAGAAGAAAAGGTTTCAGTGGGGAGGAGAGAACGGGGGAGAGAGCACTAGCCCACTCATAGAGGAGGCGCCTAAGCGTTCCAGAGCTGTGCTCAGGCTATTCAAGCAGCTGATGCAACGGGCTACAAGAGCTGGCTTCCTGGATTATATGCCCTGTTCTGAGGGCTGTCAAAGGCATCCCATAGGATCTCTTTTCAAGCAGGGTCCACACTGGGACATTGGGGAATTGTTGGCTGTTGCTCTTCCCCCTCCCTTACACTTCTGCTCTTGAGCCTCCCTGGCTCCTAGTCCTGTGTCAGCACAGTGGGAATATGGCTCTCTGCTGCCCTAACTGATCAGGGCCGAAAGATGCACCGGCATCTTTCCAATGCCTTCGAGGGCAAACCCACCCATTTCTGCGATTAACAAAGCCCCAGAAGACGTTATAGATGTTATATCAGTAGGCAGATGCTTGCAAGTGTGGATATAATTTGCATCATTGCTGGACACATGCCAGAGAGCCCACTGGGCGTTGTAGGGAGCCCGCGCTCAGGGCCCTTTCCGCGACATCCCATCACACACCTGTGCGGCAGCCCTGGGAGCAGCACGGGCAGCAGAAGTCCGAGGAGCAGATGGAGGATGTGGGCGGTGCTCCACTTTCCCCTCCTTCTGCCCCAAAGGCTCCTTCATGTGCCCCACTTGTTTGATCAAGTTGCTGAGAAGACACCATGAGAGGCAAGAGGTTTAGGACAGGGAGCATTTGTTCCCACAAGGAAAAGGATGGGATTCCCTGCAATCTCGAGGGACTCCTTCCTGGACAAACACTCCTGCACTAGGCATTTCCATTTGGCTCCCCAAGATATCCTGACGCTGGAGGAAAGCTATGGCCATGGGAGGCTCCCACGCAAAGTGCTACACGCTTGCCTTCCAGCAGGAGAACAGCCTTAAGTGGGGTGTGTGTCGGGAGCCTTTTGGAGGCCGTAGGGCCAGCATGTGCAAAGGGGCCTGCTCTGGTGCAGAGGTCCAAACAAGCGCAGCCCTCGTCCCTTCCGCCTCCGCCAAGGCTCTCACCTGGCAGCAGGCTGCTTCTCGGGGCCTTGCCGCCTCCTGCCTGCCCCCCAGCTTGGCAGCATGGGCAGACACAGCTCCTTGCGCTGCTGCAGGATCTTTCTAGGCTGCCATTCTGCAAGGAGGAAGGGAGGAAGCTCTTGAGCAGAGCCTGCTGAGCAGCACCTTTCCAGGTGGCTGCTGTGAGGCAGCGTGGGGGGACAGGGAACCAACGTGCCCCGCAGGCCGGCAGCTTTGGCCTTACCTTTGTTGGCCCTGGGACACTGGGGCACCTCAGGCTTCTTCTGCGTGCATGGAGGGGCAGCGGGAGCAGCCTTGGCTTCTGGGCTGCTTTCCTGCAGAAGCTGAAACCTGGAAAGCAGAAGACAAGGCACGTTTGAAGAAAGGGGGCTGTCTGCCCCTGGCCTCTTGCTGGCACTAATGCTCCTCCCTGTTGTCGGAGAACACCTTGCCTGCCATCTGCTTCTTGGAGGGTTTTTGCCAGAGTCTGTCCAAAGGCAGAGGACGTGGCTTAAATTCTTGTGAGCACTGAGCATGGGCAGTGCAGAGTGCGAGCAGCATCTAGGGGCCGGCCCTGTCAGCAAAGCTAAGGGCTGCAGAGGAAACGCACTCACCTGGGGAACACGTGGACTCGGCTAGACCTGGTTCCAGGAGTATCGATGTTTCCGCTTGGCTCAACAGGATCCGCTGGCCAAGGGACCTGCAAGACAACCCAGGCCCGTTGGGAGGTTTCCAGGGCAGCTCCCTGCCTGCTGACAAAGGCAGCAGCCCCTCATCCTGCTACAGGAGGAGCCTGCTGCTGCAAATCCCTCTTCTGAGTCCTCTGCCATGCACATTAGCCCCTAATTGTGGAGCGGAGATGCTCCACAGCAAAGACTTGCAAGTGCTCAATAGTCATGCCAAGCATTTAATAGAGACAGGCATCCAGGAAGACAGGCAGTGTTTTCCTTGGGAGTGGGGAATTTGGCGGGGGGAAACACACTGCGGAAGGTGTTTGTGTAGCCCACCACATGCAGGATGGCCACGGAGGCTTCCCAAAGCAATGGAAGTAGGCCTGGGAAGCTGAGCAACTTACACTGCGAAGGGCCGCAAAGAGGCTTACCCTTCTCCTCAGCCGTTGGATGCAGCTGTCGTAAAACATCATGCAGAGCGTGTCTCCCTGGCAGCTCAGCACACCCAAGTCCCGGAACGCAAAGACCACATTCTGCTTGTTCTCCAAGTGCAAAGAGAATAAGTGGATGGTCTCTTCCACACAGGCTTCAACCACACGCCGTGGCAAGGACGTCACCAGGGACAAGAGCTGGTAGTTCAGTGGCTCAATTTGGATGTCGTCTGCAAGGAAGTCAAACAGTGTCAGTGCTGCAGCAGGTGCAATTTCCAGGACTAGGTGAGAAAGACATGGGAGTGGCAGAGAGATGAAAGTGGGGGCAGGTCAGGGCAAGAGAGCCCGACTTGCTGCAACACTTGCAGCAGAAGACTCCAGAGAAGGTCCTTCCCAAGAAAGAGATCTCTGTGTGGGGGCTTGCGTGGGGGAAGCTCTGTGTGTTCCCCCAGCTGTGGAGGGCATTCCCTGCTTGTGGCAGCCCCTGCAAAGCGCAGGGAGCACACTCCCAGCCCGGGTACAGTGGCAAGGGGAAGCAGAGGGTGGTCCCTGCTGTCTCACCAGGGAGATTCACTTCGGGGCACGTGAGCCCACGCGGCCAGACCATCTGCATGCCCAACTTGAAAATGGGTGTTCGAACCCAGAGCACCTGTTCTGCACCCAGGTACAATGGCTCTTCAACTGTACAGAAGGTGCCAAGACCCTCCAGCAGGACACCCTGCACACGGAAAAGACAAAAACATGACGAGTAAGCACTGTGTTGGTGGAAAAGGGGAGGACTCTGCAAGCACGGGCAGGCTGCTCTGTGCTCTCCCTGCTGCTGCTGCTGCAGCTGCACGAAGGAGCACTGTGGAAAGCTTTGGAGGAGAGCTCCTTGCTGCAATGTTGTCTTCACCCTCCTCTGCACACATGGCCCTCCCTGTCCTCCAAGTATTTCCTAGCATCTCAGAGCACAAGAAGATGCCGGAGCTCTCTCAGAGCACCAAGGGAGGAAACTGCCTCCGTCTCTCTGCTTGATCTCTCCATTCTGGCCACAGCCAAAAGAGAAGGCCCACGAGGTGCCGACTGGTTTCTCCCACAAGCTCTGCACGTGCTTTCTCCCCAAGTTAGCTAAGGAGCTGCTCTGCCGCATGCTGGCCGGTGGCAGTGCGCTGCCATGGCGCTGGGGGAAGGATCATTCCCAGGGCCCAGGACGCCCTGGGAAACTGCAATGCTGCAGGGCGAGGGGAGCAGGACGCCAGCCCACCTTGCCAATCACAAGCTGCTGCAGGATGTATCGGGAAACAACATCCCAAACCATGACAATCTCTGTGAAGCAAGGGAAAGAAGTGTCAGGCAGCTCCAAGCTCTGCGCAAGCTTCTCCTCCCGGGGTGACAGAGGCACGCACATTCAAATCAACCAAAAAGCCACTCCGCCAGCTGCGAGCTGGCCTATGGCACCGTTGCAGGCTGCCCGCCTCCCGCTGATCCCCATGGAGGTGCAGAGAAGAAAGCGGGACAAGGGAAGGGTTTGGCAGAAGGGCAGCGGCCACCTGCCTCCTGGCCAAGGATGCCATCTCCAAGCTCAAGCTATGTTCTGCCCACTGGAGGCCCACGAGGATACAGGAGGAAGAAACAGAGCTTGCACCAAACAAGAAGAGAGGCGGCATTGGTGGCAGGCTCTTGAGAGACCCATGGGAATGCCGGGACACCTTCTGCCCCTGGAGGAAGGACCCCTTCCCACCCAGAGCCAGTCCCCAGAGGGCCTCCCCCTTCCCACGCAGATCTGACCCCACACTGCAACTCCCTGAGCAGAGGGAGCTCTGCCCAAAGGAGCTTGGGGCTCAGGGCAGCAGCACGACCAAGAATCATGAGTCCCGCACAACACTCTGTCTCCCAAGCGCGACAGGATCCTCGGACCAGACTCTTACAACAGCCCCCAGCCCTCTGCAGGCTACAGCCCCGGAGCCACAGCTGCTTTGACAACTAACATGGTCTGCGGCACCTGCTGCAGCAGCGCCCAAAGCCCTTACCCTCAGCAGAGAGCTGCAGGAGCACAGGGAACAAAACGGAGTACGCCGGACTGATGATCTGAGTCCAGAAGCCCTCCATCTTGGCTTCCCACCTGTCCTTGGTTCGCTGGTCAAGCAGGGAAGAAGGATTCTCTTCCCGTGACCTCGCCAAGGACTCCTCTCTCTCCAACGAGCCCCTTGTTCTCAGCCCGTGAGGGAGAGCTTCCCCGAGCACTCTCACTGCCTCCTGTGTGCGCTCCTCGTCACCGAGAAGCTCCAAAGGGCAGCAGTGGAGCAGAGCACGGCGAGCAGTGACCAGCAGCGCGCGTGCCTGGCAGGGAAGTGACGGGGCCCTGCCGGTCGCTGGGGTCACCTCCTTGTGATGCAGCACAAGCCAGTGTGACCTCAGCGCGTGTCACCAGGGGCTGCATGAGGGGAGCGGCAGCTGAAACACCCAGGGAAGGCGGCGATTCCTCCCAGGGAAGGAGATTTTAGTGAGGTGGGGGGGGGTTCATCTCTTCTCCAGAATTACCACAGCTAGGACAAGAGGAAATGGCCTCAAGCAGCACCACGGGAGGTTCAGTTAAGACCGTAGGAGGAATGTCTATAGTGTAAGACGAGCCAAGCATTGGAACAGGCTGCCCAGGAACATCATGGAGTCACAGTCCCTGGCAGTGCTCAGGACGTGTGTGGATGAGGTACTTAAGGACATGGTTTAGCAGGTGTGGTATTGAACTGTTTATAGTTCAACTCAGTGATCTAAAAAGGTGTTTTCTAACCAAAACAGGTCTCTGATTCTATGATTCTAAGGTTTGGGCACTAGCAATGATCAAGGCGGAGCTGGTGTGGAACAGAAGGGGAACATGCCCTTCACACACAGTGTCTGCAGGTGTTTGCCCAGGCTCCTGGGCCCAGCACGAGGCAGCGGGTCCCACTCCATGGCTGTCCCCCATGTCCCGGCAGTGGAGGTTGTGCACGTGGCCTGGGCGCCGTGGTCCTCATGCCTGGTGTAGTGTGATGGCCAAGACTGGGGATGCTGGGGCAGATGTTTTTTCTGGGGGGAGCACTGCCGGATTAGGGGGTGTTTGTGGGGATGCTGGTAGTCTGGGGTGTTGGCCCATTTTGTGGAATATTTCTGTGCTTCAGGGATGTTCCAGTCTTTGTGGACTGGTGCCAATTGAAGCGGGTGGTTCCCATTGCAGTGTTGCTGGTGTTTTGAGGGTGCTGGCCCTGCTCCTTGGAGGCCCTGGGAAATGCTGCTCGAGACTGGCCCATGCAGCTCTGCAGTTGGTTTTGCACGGCTGGCTCCCATAGGCAGCGCCCGGAGCTCCATGGCTTTTGTGTGTACAGGTGCTCAGCGTGATTGAAGGGAAGAAAGGCAGAGCAGGGTGGGAAGGTCCTCCCTGCGCTGGGGTCGGTCCCTGTTGCAAATGTCCCATTACATTTTTAGGTGTGAGGGGCTCTTTCTGCATGGGTCCTTGGTCTCAGTACAGGAGGAGAGTCAGACTTTTCCTGGAAAAGTGATGACTGCTTCTGCCACTCCGTGCCGCTCTGTGTCCGTGGAAGGGCCCCAGCTGCCATCTTGCGTGTCCTGGGCTCATCTCAAGTGGCTGAGGCCAGGAGCTGCAAGGCCCCCAGACACTCCGGTTGCTGCTAGGAAATGGCCTGTGGTGCTGGGAATGGCCCTTAGGCAGCAGGACAGATGGAGCACCTGGCCCCGGCCAGCAGCATCTCCTCCCTCTGTGAGACAGGGAGAGCTCGTGTGCTCTGCATGGTGCAGAGAGAGGGTCCAAAATGCCTGTGCCCGAGCACTGCAGGATTTGTGTGGCCACACACTGAGGCAACAGAGCCCCGCTCTCTGCGGAGCGCCAGTCTCCTTCCCTTGCTTGCAACTGGCTGCACAACTGTTCTGAATGGTGGGCATGCATGTCTTAGGGCACGTGCACTCTGCTGCACAATCATCTGCCAACAGGAAGGGAGAAAGATCTTGGTGGGCTCGTCTGGATATGACGTCCCATTGCCAGGGGAGCAGGGCATGCTGGCGAGTCCTGAGAGGAAGAGTTAAGTTTCCAAATCCATTCCCTGCACCTTTCTGGCTAAGGAAGTCACCTGGGCAATTCCACCCCAAGAAGAGCCTTGAGCATATGGTGCTTCTTGAGTATCCGGCTCCTTTATCCAAGATGCTCTCGAGCCTGAAAGGGACTCAAAGGTGAAGAGCAGGACGAAGAATGGCAGCAGCATCCCTCATCGGAGGAGGGAGTTTAGGCCTTCCCACCTGCTGCACCCCGTTTGTGTAACTCACATATCATCTTCTTCCATTTTGCCATCCAGAACATAAGACGCTTTGTTTCCCACTGCATATGAATTGGCATGTCTCAGAGCAGGATTTAGGCAAGTTTTTCCCCATGCTACGGTCTCCCGGAGCTGGGAAGGGTCTTTCTTAGAGCCAAGGAAGCTGCCCGCAGGTAGGAGCTGCCAGGCTGCGCAGGACTGCCCCACAGGCGTGCCGACTTTGCTTTTGGCTACTGATGGGGGATAGCTTGTGCCTCGCAAGCACGTCCTCTCCCTGCGGGAGCCCGCCTGCCCTTGCTCAAGGCTTGTCCCAGGGTGCAAAAAGCAGTGTTGCAGCGCCCAGCGTCATCTCAGAAACAGCTGCCCTGGAGGGCCTTTCCAATGGCCTTTCTTCTTCCTTTTCTCTGGTCAAGACAGGCATGGCTCAGAGCGAGAGTGTCCCGGGATGGAGGCTCCACGCTCCCCCTGCTACCCTGTGCCCCCTGCCTGCCCTTCCAAAGCTGCCCTGGTGCTGCTTGCAAGCTTCACACTGCACCAAAGAAAGGCTCACATGAACTCAGAAAGGGAGTTTATTTGGGGGGAAAAAGACATTTCTCCCGGACACTTCCAGCTTGTGGCCCCGCTGCTCTTTCTTCTGGAGGCTGCTCATCACTGAAGCACTGAGGGGTAGAGGAGAAAGATGCTGAGTGTGTCATGACATGCAGGTGCCTCCTGAAAATCCAGTGGCACATCCCAGCCCCCACCTCATTTCCGTGCAAGGGATGGCTGGGCCAGGCACAGGCGAGGCCAAGCTCCAAGGGCACTTGTGTGCCCTGGCGTAGGGGGCAGCGAAAGGCCCTCTTTCCCCCAGGCCTTGGCACAAAGGGCTTGGCAGGAGCAGGGACCCTGCCTGCCTTGGGAGCTACTTACCGGCGAGCCTCCTCCTGCAGCTGCAGCCTCTGGCGGTTTTGGACCACCTTCTCCCTCCAGCGATCCCGGAGGACTTTGTAGGATTCCAGGAGCTGCAAGGTCTGCTTTGCTCGTGGCGAGAGATACCTGCAAAGGATCAACAAAGTCCTGCTGCTGCTCCCTGGGGGCCCCTTGGGGCTTCTTCTCTCCTCAGCCCCTGCACATCCCCACCAGCTGAAAGGAGGGCCTGTCGTCTGCTGTGCTCAGCAGCTGAGTGGCAGCACCTGCACAGGGTCAGGAGCCACCATGGTGCCAGGCCCTGCCTGGCAGCTGGCATGCCAGGGCACACTCACTTGTCAGGGGGCACCCCTCTGTGTGGGGAACAGTGCTGCTCAGGGTGGCGTGCAGGCTTCAGCACTCGGATCTGTATTGCAAGAGCAAGAAGAAGAAAAGGTTTCAGTGGGGAGGAGAGAACGGGGGAGAGAGCACTAGCCCACTCATAGAGGAGGCGCCTAAGCGTTCCAGAGCTGTGCTCAGGCTATTCAAGCAGCTGATGCAACGGGCTACAAGAGCTGGCTTCCTGGATTATATGCCCTGTTCTGAGGGCTGTCAAAGGCATCCCATAGGATCTCTTTTCAAGCAGGGTCCACACTGGGACATTGGGGAATTGTTGGCTGTTGCTCTTCCCCCTCCCTTACACTTCTGCTCTTGAGCCTCCCTGGCTCCTAGTCCTGTGTCAGCACAGTGGGAATATGGCTCTCTGCTGCCCTAACTGATCAGGGCCGAAAGATGCACCGGCATCTTTCCAATGCCTTCGAGGGCAAACCCACCCATTTCTGCGATTAACAAAGCCCCAGAAGACGTTATAGATGTTATATCAGTAGGCAGATGCTTGCAAGTGTGGATATAATTTGCATCATTGCTGGACACATGCCAGAGAGCCCACTGGGCGTTGTAGGGAGCCCGCGCTCAGGGCCCTTTCCGCGACATCCCATCACACACCTGTGCGGCAGCCCTGGGAGCAGCACGGGCAGCAGAAGTCCGAGGAGCAGATGGAGGATGTGGGCGGTGCTCCACTTTCCCCTCCTTCTGCCCCAAAGGCTCCTTCATGTGCCCCACTTGTTTGATCAAGTTGCTGAGAAGACACCATGAGAGGCAAGAGGTTTAGGACAGGGAGCATTTGTTCCCACAAGGAAAAGGATGGGATTCCCTGCAATCTCGAGGGACTCCTTCCTGGACAAACACTCCTGCACTAGGCATTTCCATTTGGCTCCCCAAGATATCCTGACGCTGGAGGAAAGCTATGGCCATGGGAGGCTCCCACGCAAAGTGCTACACGCTTGCCTTCCAGCAGGAGAACAGCCTTAAGTGGGGTGTGTGTCGGGAGCCTTTTGGAGGCCGTAGGGCCAGCATGTGCAAAGGGGCCTGCTCTGGTGCAGAGGTCCAAACAAGCGCAGCCCTCGTCCCTTCCGCCTCCGCCAAGGCTCTCACCTGGCAGCAGGCTGCTTCTCGGGGCCTTGCCGCCTCCTGCCTGCCCCCCAGCTTGGCAGCATGGGCAGACACAGCTCCTTGCGCTGCTGCAGGATCTTTCTAGGCTGCCATTCTGCAAGGAGGAAGGGAGGAAGCTCTTGAGCAGAGCCTGCTGAGCAGCACCTTTCCAGCTGGCTGCTGTGAGGCAGCGTGGGGGGACAGGGAGCCAACGTGCCCCGCAGGCCGGCAGCTTTGGCCTTACCTTTGTTGGCCCTGGGACACTGGGGCACCTCAGGCTTCTTCTGCGTGCATGGAGGGGCAGCGGGAGCAGCCTTGGCTTCTGGGCTGCCTTCCTCCAGAAGCTGAAACCTGGAAAGCAGAAGACAAGGCACGATTGAAGAAAGGGGGCTGTCTGCCCCTGGCCTCTTGCTGGCACTAATGCTCCTCCCTGTTGTCGGAGAACACCTTGCCTGCCATCTGCTTCTTGGAGGGTTTTTGCCAGAGTCTGTCCAAAGGCAGAGGATGTGGCTTAAATTCTTGTGAGCACTGAGCATGGGCAGTGCAGAGTGCGAGCAGCATCTAGGGGCCGGCCCTGTCAGCAAAGCTAAGGGCTGCAGAGGAAACGCACTCACCTGGGGAACACGTGGACTCGGCTAGACCTGGTTCCAGGAGTATCGATGTTTCCGCTTGGCTCAACAGGATCCGCTGGCCAAGGGACCTGCAAGACAACCCAGGCCCGTTGGGAGGTTTCCAGGGCAGCTCCCTGCCTGCTGACAAAGGCAGCAGCCCCTCATCCTGCTACAGGAGGAGCCTGCTGCTGCAAATCCCTCTTCTGAGTCCTCTGCCATGCACATTAGCCCCTAATTGTGGAGCGGAGATGCTCCACAGCAAAGACTTGCAAGTGCTCAATAGTCATGCCAAGCATTTAATAGAGACAGGCATCCAGGAAGACAGGCAGTGTTTTCCTTGGGAGTGGGGAATTTGGCGGGGGGAAACACACTGCGGAAGGTGTTTGTGTAGCCCACCACATGCAGGATGGCCACGGAGGCTTCCCAAAGCAATGGAAGTAGGCCTGGGAAGCTGAGCAACTTACACTGCGAAGGGCCGCAAAGAGGCTTACCCTTCTCCTCAGCCGTTGGATGCAGCTGTCGTAAAACATCATGCAGAGCGTGTCTCCCTGGCAGCTCAGCACACCCATGTCCCGGAAGGCAAAGATCACATTCTGCTTGTTCTCCAAGTGCAAAGAGAATAAGTGGATGGTCTCTTCCACACAGGCTTCCACCACACGCCGTGGCAAGGACGTCACCAGGGACAAGAGCTGGTAGTTCAGTGGCTCAATTTGGATGTTGTCTGCAAGGAAGTCAAACAGTGTCAGTGCTGCAGCAGGTGCAATTTCCAGGAGTAGGTGAGAAAGACATGGGAGTGGCAGAGAGATGAAAGTGGGGGCAGGTCAGGGCAAGAGAGCCCGACTTGCTGCAACACTTGCAGCAGAAGACTCCAGAGAAGGTCCTTCCCAAGAAAGAGATCTCTGTGTGGGGGCTTGCGTGGGGGAAGCTCTGTGTGTTCCCCCAGCTGTGGAGGGCATTGCCTGCTTCTGGCAGCTCCTGCAAAGCGCAGGGAGCACACTCCCAGCCCGGGTACAGTGGCAAGGGGAAGCAGAGGGTGGTCCCTGCTGTCTCACCAGGGAGATTCACTTCGGGGCACGTGAGCCCACGCGGCCAGACCATCTGCATGCCCAACTTGAAAATGGGTCTTCGAACCCAGAGCACCTGTTCTGCACCCAGGTACAATGGCTCATCAACTGTACAGAAGGTGCCAAGACCCTCCAGCAGGACACCCTGCACACGGAAAAGACAAAAACATGACGAGTAAGCACTGTGTTGGTGGAAAAGGGGAGGACTCTGCAAGCACGGGCAGGCTGCTCTGTGCTCTCCCTGCTGCTGCTGCTGCAGCTGCACGAAGGAGCACTGTGGAAAGCTTTGGAGGAGAGCTCCTTGCTGCAATGTTGTCTTCACCCTCCTCTGCACACATGGCCCTCCTTGTCCTCCAAGTATTTCCTAGCATCTCAGAGCACAAGAAGATGCCGGAGCTCTCTCAGAGCACCAAGGGAGGAAACTGCCTCTGTCTCTCTGCTTGATCTCTCCATTCTGGCCACAGCCAAAAGAGAAGGCCCACGAGGTGCCGACTGCTTTCTCCCACAAGCTCTGCACGTGCTTTCTCCCCAAGTTAGCTAAGGAGCTGCTCTGCCGCATGCTGGCCGGTGGCAGTGCGCTGCCATGGCGCTGGGGGAAGGGTCATTCCCAGGGCCCAGGACGGCCTGGGAAACTGCAATGCTGCAGGGCGAGGGGAGCAGGACGCCAGCCCACCTTGCCAATCACAAGCTGCTGCAGGATGTATCGGGAAACAGCATCCCAAACCATGACAATCTCTGTGAAGCAAGGGAAAGAAGTGTCAGGCAGCTCCAAGCTCTGCGAAAGCTTCTCCTCCCAGGGTGACAGAGGCACGCACATTCAAATCAACCAAAAAGCCACTCCTCCAGCTGCGAGCTGGCCTATGGCACCGTTGCAGGCTGCCCGCCTCCCGCTGATCCCCGTGGAGGTGCAGAGAAGAAAGCGGGACAAGGGAAGGGTTTGGCAGAAGGGCAGCGGCCACCTGCCTCCTGGCCAAGGATGCCATCTCCAAGCTCAAGCTATGTTCTGCCCACTGGAGGCCCACGAGGATACAGGAGGAAGAAACAGAGCTTGCACCAAACAAGAAGAGAGGTGGCATTGATGGCAGGCTCTTGAGAGACCCGTGGGAATGCCGGGACACCTGCAGCCCCTGGAGGAAGGACCCCTTCCCACCCAGAGCCAGTCCCCAGGGGGCCTCCCCCTTCCCACGCAGATCTGACCCCACACTGCAATTCCCTGAGCAGAGGGAGCTCTGCCCAAAGGAGCTTGGGGCTCAGGGCAGCAGCACGACCAAGAACCATGAGTCCCGCACAACACTCTGTCTCCCAAGCGGGACAGGATCCTCGGACCAGACTCTTACAACAGCCCCCAGCCCTCTGCAGGCTACAGCCCCGGAGCCACAGCTGCTTTGACAACTAACATGGTCTGCGGCACCTGCTGCAGCAGCGCCCAAAGCCCTTACCCTCAGCAGAGAGCTGCAGGAGCACAGGGAACAAAACGGAGTACGCCGGACTGATGATCTGAGTCCAGAAGCCCTCCATCTTGGCTTCCCACCTGTCCTTGGTTCGCTGGTCAAGCAGGGAAGAAGGATTCTCTTCCCGCGACCTCGCCAAGGACTCCTCTCTCTCCAACGAGCCCCTTGTTCTCAGCCCGTGAGGGAGAGCTTCCCCGAGCACTCTCACTGCCTCCTGTGTGCGCTCCTCGTCACCGAGAAGCTCCAAAGGGCAGCAGTGGAGCAGAGCACGGCGAGCAGTGACCAGCAGCGCGCGTGCCTGGCAGGGAAGTGACGGGGCCCTGCCGGTCGCTGGGGGTCACCTCCTTGTGATGCAGCACAAGCCAGTGTGACCTCAGCGTGTGTCACCAGGGGCTGCATGAGGGGAGCGGCAGCTGAAACACCCAGCGAAGGCGGCAATTCCTCCCAGGGAAGGAGATTGTAGTGAGGTGGAGGGGTCCATCTCTTCTCCAGAATTACCACAGCTAGGACAAGAGGAAATGGCCTCAAGCAGCACCACAGGAGGTTCAGTTAAGACCATAGGAGGAATGTCTACAGGGTAAGACGAGCCAAGCATTGGAACAGGCTGCCCAGGAACATCATGGAGTCACAGTCCCTGGCAGTGCTCAGGACATGTGTGGATGAGGTACTTAAGGACATGGTTTAGCAGGTGTGGTATTGAACTGTTTATAGTTCAACTCAGTGATCTAAAAAGGTGTTTTCTAACCAAAACAGGTCTCTGATTCTATGATTCTAAGGTTTGGGCACTAGCAATGATCAAGGCGGAGCTGGTGTGGAACAGAAGGGGAACATGCCCTTCACACACAGTGTCTGCAGGTGTTTGCCCAGGCTCCGGGGCCCAGCACGAGGCAGCGGGTCCCACTCCATGGCTGTCCCCCATGTCCCGGCAGGTACATGTACATGTCCCATGTACCTGCTCTACATCACCCTACTGCAGGATTTTCTATGTCAGACACGAACCACTCCCAGCAACCCATATTGTCCTAGAGGACTGCACCTGAGATGCCGGAGCAGGGCCCCAACTTCACACAGTATCTCCCCTCTGGCACACAATGTCCTGTGGGCTGTCTGGACGAGGGCCCGGGCTCATGCGCTCAGCACAGCACTCTGCAGTGCAGTCAATGTGCTGAGGCCCTTCACCTGCTCTGGCCTGGAGGGGAACAGACCTGCTCTCTGTGGAGGCCTGTCACTGCCCCTCAGAACCCTTTCCTGCCCAGGGCTCCAGCCCAGACCTACCGCAGAGCAGATCCCTGTGCTGCCTGTGCCCACCAGGACACTGCGGAGAACCTACCGGCTGTCTACATTGGGGAGCTGTGGAGGAGCCCACTGATCTTACAGGCCTTAGCATCCTGGAGATCATCTCTGTTCCCTATTACTTGGCAATGGTGGGGTAGCTGGTTGGAGCTATGCCCTTCCCCATCTTCCCTAATGCTGGGGGACTGGACTCCAGCGCTACCCCATGGAGAATGAAGGAGAGGCTCACTTCCCTTCCAACCTCAAGGCCCCCCTGTCAGGGACCCAAAGGGTAGAAGAGGGGAAGATGGGGTAGGCACGAAGTGCACACTCCTTCCCAGAAAGAGTATCGCCTCCACAGACCTGTGAATCCTTCCTCCCCTCCTGGGTCTGGAGCTTGCCTACTTCACTACCTGCTTTGGGCCCATGGACGTGAGCTGACCTCATAGTGACTTCCTACGTTGCTTCTCTTCCTTGGGTCATGCTGGCTCTCAAAGGCCAGTTTTGTCCCTAATGGCCATAATGGGGATGCAGCCACCTGCAGCATGCGCAGACTTTGTACCTGCCCTCCTGCTCGCAGAAAGATCATTATATGTGCCCTCCTAACAAAAAACACAGACGACACTGATCCCCATCATTATTAATTTGTATGTGTGCTGCATGTTTATGAAGAAAAAAAAACAGTGAAATATTTACAGCAGGACTTAGAGGAACTAACTATTCGAGTTGTAATTCATATGATAGTATGGCAGAGGTAGAGGAAGAGCGTGAATAACATGATGGCAGGGCAGGGACTGATCTCCAGCAAGTACAGGTAGAGTGTGAGCTCTTTGAAGGTATGGGGTCTTATCAGCAGGCTCCTGAGTTGTGAGGGTCTCCTTGGTAATTCTGTGTATCATCTTGTACCCCATGCAGTAAAGAGTAAGTGACCTTGCCACAGAATCTCATGAAACCATTGTCCACATCAATAAAACCGATTACTATCTCTTTCACACGAGTCAAGTGCATTGTGTCACTCACCCCCTCCACCACTCATTCCATGACATAGATTTAGTAGAAGCACCAAGATTCTGAGTGAATCTCTCACTCAGGTACAAAATGCTTTAATATGCTGCAAGAAATACAGTTGAGAACAAGCTGGGAGTGGGCAGAAGCTAGTATGGCCTCCAAAGTATGTTCAACGCCATAAATGCATCTATGATTATTTTCTGTTCTTGATAAAAAGAAGAAGATAAGATTAAGATAAGATGTCATTGAACCTAATGTCATTGTTTGATTTCAAGTCCATGTTCTGGGTGCAGAGAAGGCAAAAGCTAAAGATTTATGATCGGAGAGTACCCTGCGTGAAGGGGATAGGCACAGGCAATACCCAGGGATTGGAATCCTCACGGTCACCTCCAGCAGTGTCACTTGTTTCACTTGTCTTGGCAATCAATCTGCCACCTGCATAGCTTTCTCAAAGCATTTTGCATATCTTCATTCCTTAAAGTATAGATAATGGGATTCATCAGAGGGGTGATGGCAGTGAAGAAGATTGACACTACTTTGTCTGCCGCTAAACTCTTGGCTGGCCTGAGATAGATGAAAATGCAGTGTCCTAGGAACATTGTCACAACTGTCAAGTGAGCCGCACAGGTGGATAAGGCTTTGTGCTGCCCTTCCGAGAGATGGTTCCTCAGTGAGACCAAGATGACCACACAGGAAGTCACCAGCACCAGGAAGCAGACCACAGAGATGAGGCCTGAGTTGGAGATAATGCGCATTTCTAAGACATGGGTGTTTGTGCAGGCCAACTTAATGACCAAGGGGACATCGCAAAAGAAGTTGTCGATGGCACAGGGACCACAGTATGGGAGGTTGAGAGTCAGGACAGTGAAGGCTACAGGATGTATCAGCCCTCCCATCCACATGACTGTGGCCAGCTGGAGGCACATCTTCCGGCTCATGATGGTGCCATAACGCATGGGATTGCAGATGGCTAGGTAGCGATCATAGGCCATGATGGTGAGGAGAAAAATCTCTGTGCAGGCAAAGAGGTGGAGGAAGAACATCTGTGCCATGCACTCCTCGAAGGAGATGCTCTTCTTGTCTGCCAGGAAGTCAGCTAGCATCCTGGGAATCACCACTGAGGAGTGGCAGATGTCAATGACAGAGAGGTTACTGAGGAAGAAGTACATGGGAGTGTGCAGACGCTGATCATGCGTAATTGTAAAGATGATGAGACTGTTGCCCAAAATAATCAGCACATAGATCATCATGAAGAAGATGAAGAGGGCCAGCTCTACAGCATGGTTGGTGGTGAGGCCTGAGAGGAAAAAATCACTCACCCTAGTGTGATTCTGCCACACCATGTCTTCTGCTGTGGTGCACCTAGGAGAAAGGACACAGTGAAAGGAGAAATAAATTGATGGTGTGAGAGGAAAGAACACGATGGCAGTCTTACAAATTAGAGCTGTATGGAGGAACAAAAGACAAAACAGGGTGAAGCCTAGTAGTCTCACCAAAAGGCGATGCCTAATATTAGCAGAAGTATTCAAGTTTGGAGCACAGTGAGTACCAGAACAGACTTTCCGGTGAGATACCTGGACTTCTTCCATTTCCAGACAATGCAATGCAAACTGATCTATTTCTCTGAATTATTCAGGAGCTATCAGTTAGCGGAAGGATTTGCCTCCTGGCAGAATAAATCTCATGAACCATCTTTCCTGATTTCAGGGGTCTACTTTAAGCTACCTTTCTGCAATTATCAGACATGAAATGCATGAATCTGTGCCTATAGATATTTCTCTTCCTTCACTGTAGAGGAAAGCAAATGCTTAGTGGAAGACTTCTGTGTTGGTCATTGCAGTTTAGTGAGATGACATCTGAATAGGCTTCAGAGATCTCACTGACAACTTCTTCATAGATCTCACAGATTACAGGTTAAGACTTTCACTACAAGATCATTTGAAAGCCCTACATACTTGTTGCTACTATTTGCTAAATCTTTTCTGAGTTTCTAACCTCTTCCCTAAAGAAGAACTCCCATCACAGACTCTGAGAATGCTATGACACCTTCTTTCCCTGACGGCTAGCTCTCTGCATATTCAGCTGTGTGTGGATTTCACCTTCCCAGTTGGGAACTTGCTTGAGGAGGACAGATTCATGTGTTTCACTCAGTCAGAAACCTTAGCGGCTTGATATCTGGCATATTTATGAGGGATCAGCTATGCAACACATGCAGTCACAAATTCAGACCTTGAATATCTATCCCCATTTTGTATTTCACTATTCCTGCCTATTTATTTTCATTCTGAAATGAAAATTTAGAAACATTGGCAAAATAATCAAAAATACACAAACACAAATTCTCATCTTCCAAATAGCAGAGAAATAGGAGGACATCAAATCGGAACCCTGTGCAACAAAGGAGAAGCTTGTTTACAGTGCGTGGTTCAAAACAGACAGACAATAAAAATAATGATGTGGGAAATGGCAGGACATGTCAAAATTCCCCACTTTGCTAAACTAAAGCCATGTCTGAGTATGAATCCAGGGTTCTTGTATTTGGAAATCAATGGCACTGTGATTTCCTTGCTGCAGCTATGCTGAGCTTCTGAGTGCAGGACTAACCAAGCACCTGGATGATCGCTACATTTTTAACAGCATGTAGATGCTCCAGAAATGGCTGAATACCCCAAAAGGGGTCTACAGCTCTTACCAGTGGAGCCACAAGCCTGTAAAGTGTGAATTTACATTGGTACTTTCCTCTGCTACAACTCCCGCGACTGACGTTTTCATAGGGCTTTAAAGCCGCCAAGGACATGCACGGATGCTCCTCTGTTTCTTCGAGTCTGCTGAGAGACAGATGCTGATGTCTCCAATCAGATGCTTGTTTTTCTCCTGCACTAAAGATCTTACAAAAACAACTGAAAATCAACCAAATCAAAGTGTTATTTTCTTTCTAGTCAATGTCTCAGCCCCTTCTCTCTGCAAGAAACCCAAAGTGAAAAAGAGTAGGAAAAATGAGCTTACGTAGTCTCCAGTGGTGTCTGGAAAAATATGGTGTCTGGAAAAAGAACTTGAATGAGTTGAATTGAAGTCTTTTCTCTCCATAAAAGAAAAGATAATTTTTGGTGTAAAAAGTGAAAATGGGTAAATAAATTTCTTCCTTTTTATCAGCATCTGTAAATTCTTCTTACCCAATCAACTAGTAAGTCTGGCAATAGAACAGAAAGTATTTGCTTTAATTTGGATTTTTTTTTATTTTTAAAAAAGAGAATAAAATGTTTTATGGTCCCCCCTAATATACCCAAGTTATCCTGAGCAGATGGTCCCCTCTTACTGGAGGATGGTTCTGATATTTAAGTAGTACAAGACTTTACTTAAAACAAAACAGAACAAAAACAAGCAAACAAAAAAGAATCTTGATTGGTTATGAATATTGCAAACAATCAAAATAGAAGCTGAACTTTCTGCCTGCTTCCAAAGCATTCCTGCCAATGTGAAGAAGATAAGCCCTAAATCAGAAGCTGAAGCGCAACACTGACAGAATACACGAGGATGTAGAGGTGACTTACACCTTCAACCCTGCCCTATAACAGCTAGTTCTGGAGAGCCAGAGCTTGTGGTACTCAATTACTCTCAACACCCAATGCAGAACCTTTTGTGCTGTGATAAAGTCATAGAGAACTGACAAAACTGCGGCTGTATGCTTGTCTAAAGTCAGCTCTGAGACTCAAGGAATGTTAAATTCCTGCTTTTCTAGTGAGTCCCAAAGGGATTTGTTAAATCACCCTAGGCTGCTGACAGTATGAGCTTTGGAATAGATTTAATAAGTCCACTGGGAGTAGAGCTGTGAGTCCATTAGTCACCCAGCAAATCTGTGTGGCTACACCTCACACAGTTGTTCAGAGTCCATTTTAATGTCCACCCGTAAAGCCACATAACTCACTTTGCCTTCTTAAAGGTCTTCTAGGTGAGCTAATACCAAGTTTCCACACAGGGAGAACACAATGCAGTCCATGAGCTCTGTCAAATTGCCTTGGACTTAGGACAGGGATCATAAAGTCAATGTGGAGGAAGGCCTCTGTGTAAGAAATGAAAATCTTCACACTGCAAGTATTGCAGCTATTGCCAATCAAAAGGTCCCATGAAGTGGCAAAAGATTGCTCCTTCAGACATTCATCTTAGGGGATTTTGCTTTAAAAGGGAGAAATATTAATAAACAGTATGTCAGTAAGAAGTATGGAAGTTTAAAACTGCTTTGAACAGTGATAGGGGAAACGAGAGGAGGGGAGGGGAGGAAGGAGGGGAGGGGGAGGGGAGGGAGGGGAGGGGAGGGGAGGAAAGGGAAGGGAAGGGAAGGGAAGGGAAGGGAAGGAAGGGAAGAGAGGAAGGGAAGGGAAGGAAGGAAAGGAAGGAAAGGAAAGGAAGGAAAGGAAAGGAAAGGAAGGAAAGGGAAAGAAAGGAAAGGAAAGGAAAGGGAAGAGGAAAGAGAAAGGAAAGGAAAGGAAAGGAAAGGAAAGGAAAGGAAAGGGAAAGGAAAGGAAGGAAGGAAAGGAAAGGAAAGGAAAGGAAAGGAAAGGAGAAAAAAAAGGATAAATCAAGCAAAGGAATTAACTAAGCCTTGGCTTGCTAAAATCTTAGCTCAAAATGAAAACTTCTACATACTCTGAACACACTTCCAAAATAAAGGTAAAACATGGTATCTTTTGTATGGTAACTTATCTTGGAAGAAATCTCTTTTTCTATGTTTCTCAGCGAGGCAAGAGAGTTCAAACAGTCTCATCAGCATGCACAAATGGAGGGGGTACCAGGATTATCCGCACAGAAGGAGAATTAGGTGCCAGTTTGTCCCAGTGAAATTTATCTCTTGTTGGATAAAGCGGAAAAACAACAGCTGACCCTGGAAACTGCCACTTCTTTTGCTCTAGCCTTTATTTCTCCTCTGTGGCTACTTTTCTCCCAGTTAACTTAGGGAGTGCCCACCTCAGGTACTCATTTCCCAGGATGAAGATCATGGGGTTTAGCTAGCTGTTGGTATGTGTGCGAGCTGGCTCAATCACTAGCAACTCATTATAGATCAAGCTGTCAAATTCTGTGAAGTGGGACAGTTTGATCGTCATTTCAGTCAGTCCACAGGAGATCCCTGTACCTGCACCATACTCTTGCATGTGTATGAAATAGTGCCCAGGGTTGCAGCTGGCCCTGTAGCATTCATAGGCTGTTTTATCAAGGATGCAGATCTCTGTGTAAACAGAGATGAAGGAAGAACATCTGGGCCACCCATTCTACCAAGAGATGATCATCCGTGCACAGAGGAGGTCACCCAGAATTTCAAGCTTTGTAACCGATGAATGGTGGATCTTAGGGAAAAACAGTGTTGCTGAGGAAGGACACATTTGGTTCTAAGAACGGAGCGATCATTGTGTGTCTGGTTCTGATGGGAACTTGGTCAGTGTACAGTCTCACAAGCTGGGCCAGCTATCACGTACTCTGCCAGTCAATTACTCCTCACCAGATCTTCCGCAGGTCTTCTCACTGCCTGCAGGTAAGTGCAAAAGGAGAAAATTCTGAAGGCAATTCACACTCTTCCATCACTCCCATCAGATACCTGTTTTAAAATGAGTCTTGAAGAGGGCAGAAAATTTTCCCCTTTGGGTCTGATCTTTGCGGAATGAAGCACACTATGTTTCAAATACAGAATACATGTAGAACTGCTCTCAGTAATGTTTTTGACCTCATTTTTAACATTATTCATTTTTCTAGTTGCAATTCTTTGAAAGAAAATAGAAAGAAGAAGAAAAAGAATGAGGACATTGAGGACATTAAAAACCGGGAGGGAAAATCATTCTTCGGGCTTTTGGAAACATTTATAAATTTTAATGACCTCTCTTTCTAGTGTCCTCACTAGAAAGAACATCCTGCATCGTTTTAATGTTCTTGGCTGATAGCACTTTCATAACCCTGTACCTTGGGAAATCTGCGAAAGTCCACTGCCAAGTCCAAGATAATGTTGGTCTTGGTG